>NW_007727090.1:803000-826081 GCF_000696425.1 Galeopterus variegatus
ACCCTCAGTGTCGCGCCCGTAACGGACCAGGACTGGCAACGGGATCACAACCCTCGGTGCTGCGCCCGCACCTCGCTCAGCCAGTGAGCGGGAACCGGTCTGTATGTGGGATCCGAACCCTCGGCGGGAGCGCCACCATGCTCCCAAGCGGCGCACTGTAGCAGTGCGCCACCGGGCCGGCCCATATGTGGCAATTCTGAAAATCAAATTCTACCTTCTCTTCAGGATTTTATTGCTCTTTGTTATTGTTGATTGCTTAGTGACTTTTCGGAACTAATTATGTAAATTCTGTATTTGTTGACTCTACTCTGTTAGCTTAGTGGTCAGCTAATGAATGGACAGAGATTTCCTTAAGCACCTGAAACCAGTAAGTTGCCCAGACTTTGCATAGGGGCTGTGTGTGTGTTGGGCCATGCCTTCAACACTCAGCCAGGCAGCTGACAACTCTGCTTTAGCCCTCACTTCTTGCTTGTGCAGAGGCTCAAGGGCAGCCAGAAGTGAGAGCTTGGGGACTTCTCAGGACTTTCCTAAGCATATGCACAGCCCTATATATGCATATGACCTGGTAAGATTCCCAGAAGTATATTAGAACTTCTCAATGGCCCTGAAATCATCTAATTCCCCAGATTTTTCTTTAAAGCTTTTTGGTTAGCCTATTCTTTGCCACAAATGTTATCTACCACATCAGGCAGTCACAAAGCTAAACCATTTCCTCTACATGTTTTCAAAAAATTCTCTTGGGGAAAAAGCAAGGTCTGAGTCAGGTCAATTAAGACAGCCTTTCTGATGGGGTCTTCCAGGGAACCAGCAAACAAGGTCAAATAATGACAGTTCTTTGGGAATGAGGCTTTGTGGGAGTTCCAATCCCTTCCTCCCCCCCCCCCCCCCCCCCCCCCCCCCCCCCCCCCCCCCCCCCCCCACCCCCCCCCCCCCCCCCCCCCCCCCCCCCCCCCCCGGGGGGTTCCCATCCCTTCCCCCCCCCCCCCCCAGTGGCTGCCAGCTTGATGATTTTGACTGTGACAATGGGTTGCTAAAAATGGAAACAGAAGAACTGGAATAAGGGCAGATTGAAAGACTGTGAAGCTTGCTGCTCTTACCAAGATTCAGTCGCTTTTCTCGAACAAATGCTCTGTGGATTGCTACAAGCCTTTAGTTAATTTCTAGAGTTCTATAAAAGTTGATTTTGATAGTTTTTGCCAGTTTTATTAATGCTTTTATGGAGAAAATGTTTGGCAATTCTTACTGTGCCATTTTTGCTGATATTATCAATGGCTTAGATTTTACATTAGATTTTACTCTTAGAGTAAAGCATGAGGCAAGAGTCAGGGTTTTCCCATATGGATAACATTCTATTCTTTCCCTACTGAATTGTTTTGGCATCTTTGACAAAAATCAACTTACCATGTAAGTATGGGTTTATTTCTGGACTCTCTATTCTCTTCTACTCATAAATTTTACTATCATTATGCCAATACCACAGTCTTGATTACTATAACTTTTTAGTAAATCCTGAAGTTATGTAGGGAAAGTCCTTCAACTTCTTTCTTACATAAAATTGTTTTGGCATTGTAGTTCCTTTTCATTTCAATATGGATTTTAAGTACCAGTAGTCAATTTCTATTTAAGAAAAAGGCTGCTGAGAAACTGGTTGGGTTTGCACTCAATCAACCTGGGGAGAACTGGTAACTTACCAATTTCAAGTCTTCCAACCCATGAATGTAGTATAGCTCTCCATTCACAGGCATCTTCTTTAATTTCTCTCAGCAATGTTTTGTACTTTTCATTGTAGGTTTTTACAAATCTTGTTAACTTATTGCTTTGCATTTCATGTTGGGTGCTATCATAAATGGAAATTTTTTAAAACTTCATCTTCCAATCATTTGCTGCTAGTATATAGAAATAAAATTGATTTTTGTATACTGCCCTTCTACCTGTGGCCATGTAAAGTTTACTCGTTAGTTTTAGTGGTTGCTTTTCAGATTCTTAATAATATTTCATGTAAACAATCATGTCATATACAAAGAGAGACACTTTTACTTTTCCCTTCCAATTTCATACTTTTTTTTTTCCTTTTTGTCTTTTTTACTGACCGGTAACGGGATTGCAACCCTCAGTGTCGCGCCCGTACCGGGGACCGGCAACGGGATCGCAACCCACAGTGTTGTGCCTGCACCTCGCTCAGCCAGTGAGCGGGAACCGGTCTCCACATGGGATCCGAACCCTCGGCAGGAGCGCTGCCGCGCTCCCAAGCGGTGCACTCTCCAGTGTGCCACCGGGACGGCCCAATTTCATACTTTTTAAAAAACCTTATTGCACTAATTAAATCCTCCAGTAAAATGTTGAACAGAAGTGGTAAAAGTGTATATTCTTGCCTTGCTGACAATCTCTATTATCATTTAAATATATACTATGTTTTTATTTAATTATTGTTTTTCAATTTATGTTTACCATTTAGATATTTGTTTTCTATTAGATCTAATTATATTCTTTTTCTGACACGTTTTGGCTTAATCAGATATTTTTAGAATTCCATTGTAATTAAACTACTGACATTTTAGTTATAATTCTTTGTATAATTTTTAATGGTTACTGTATGGATTACAATATGCATTTCAGAAATAATTACAGTCTACTTAGAGTTACTGTTGTTCTGCTTCATTTAAATATAATAACGCCACAACCATAAAGTTCATTTACCCCATGCTGTCCTTTTTACTATTGTTAAATATACTATATCTACGTTCATTATAAACCAACAATATATTATAATTTTTGCTTTTAAATAAAAGAAAATATATAGTCTTTAAAAAAAATCTACCTATGTATTACCCAGTTGCCTTAACACAGTCGTTCTCCATGGGGAGCAACCTAATGGGTAGAGGAGAAGGATGCTGCTAAATATCCTACAGTGCAAGGATAGCCCCTCAATAAGAGAAGTACCCAGCCCCAAAGGGCAAACAATGCCAAGGTTGAGAAACCTGTCTTAAGATAACGTGCATTGTTCTCATCTGGTTGCTTTCAAGGTTATCTCTTTATAACTATGGTTTTCAGCATATTAACTATGATGTACCTAGGTAAAATTTTACTTTTATCCTGTTTTGCAAGAGACCCCTAAGTCTGTTAGATATGTTTTTTGAAGCAAATTTGGTTATGTTTTCAAATATTTTATGCCCCATTATCTTTTTCCTCTCCCTCACAAACAGTTCAGGGGTCAGCCAAGTATATTTGGTCTGAGTTTATACATACATTTTGAGGCTCCTTCCTATGCAACTCCCTCTTTTTGGGGACTCCTCCCCTCTTTTCAGCCTTGCTAACTAACAGTGCTGAATTCTGTCTTCCGACTCTTTAAGTCAGTAAGACTGCAGCTTTCTGCATAGAGTAGGGAGTGGTATTAGACAAAAGGCCATAGGAACACGAATCTCATCCAGAGAATTTCTTTCTTTCAAGAGCTGATTCCTCTTCAGTTTTTGCCTGCTTCTGGTTATTCTCCAGTGCCAAACAGTTGTTTTTTCTTTCATATTTAGTCCAATTTTAATAATGATTATCTGCAGTAGAGACAGTCTGATACAAACAACTTCACCAATACTGGAAATGCCAATTAGGATTTTTAAATGTGATGGTTTTATTGGAAATAGAGATTATTTTATCCATCTATGCCTTGACACATTCTGCTGTCCTAATCCTTACGCACAGCAGCCTATGCAAACAATTTCTGAGACACTACTTCTATGACTGAAGAAACTTCTCCACGGAATAATGAAAATAATGTGGGCTTTGGAATCAGAGAAACCATTCGCTAACTGTAGGAACTTGGAAAGACTGTTTACTCTACGCTTCTCCACTTGTATTATGGAGGTGGTCATTTAAATCTCAAAGGGCTCTTATGAAAATTAAATGCTTACATTGTAAAGCATATAGCAAATGAAAAGAAAAAAACTGTTGGTTCCTTTCCCCTTAGACCTCTTCCTCCATTCTAGCAGTGGATATAGTAAAAGAAATTCCTAATACATGACCACCATTTTCTAGTTACTTTATTCCATTAGTAACATTTAATTAAGTTTACTTTATAAGGATGAAAGAACACGAGAGAGAGAAAACAAATTTCACTTTATGAACAAGCATGAGGCAGAAGCAGGGACTGTCCAAGGTGACGCTGAACCCAGGGAAGACTCCCTCCTCCACAGTACCTCTGGGTAGGCAAGTGTAGAGGCAAGAGGATGCATGGCATGCAAAAGGCATCTGCAGTGGATTGAATTATGTCCCCCCAAACTCACTGGAACTTGAATTGTGTCCCCCAAGTTTTATGTATTAGAAACTTAGCCCCCACTGTGACTGTTAAGAGGGTGAGAAATCCTATTAAGGTAATTGAAAGGTGGAGCCCTGAAGGGATGATTGGATTGTAGGACCGTACAGTAGTGAATGGATTAAAAATGGTGGTCAGGGGTGTGGTTCTGAGGACTTTAAAAGAAGAGGAGAGTCTGTCTTTCTCTCTCTCTCTGCAATCTCTGCTTCCACCATCTTGCAATGTGAGACCCCTGGGTCACTGTCGCCACCACCAGATGGACTTTGGACTTCCCAGCCTCAGAAACTGTAAGCAAATAAACTTCATTTTCTTTATAAATTACCCAGTTCCACGTATTTTGTTATAAGCAACAAAAACGGACTAATAACAGCATCTTTATCTCTCCATGTGTAAATGAGAAAGATTCTTTCTCTAGACATGAGAAATATACAATAAGTTACTAATCTAATAAGCAAAACTGCTTAGAAGAGCGAGAGTAATTTCAAAAGTAAAATAGAACAAATGAAAAGGTCAGTACAAAAAGCTATTGGACTTCTCCTGTTTTAAAAGTAAATTTTGTTCCTTGTAAAGAAATGAACAAAAAACCAGGATTGTACAGGACTATATTTTGTAAATTTTCTAAATTAACAATAGATAATGAAGAACTTACCATGTGTTTACGCATTGTTTTACATGATTTTTTAATACTTGCATTGTATATATTGGTATAAATATGACATAATTTGTTTACTAGGTCTTATGAATTGTAAATTTAGGTTGCTTCTAATATTCACAACTATAAATTATTCATAAAAGATTTCACACATCTCAAACAATTTCCTTGGCTGTTTGTCTGCTGTAAATATAATCAGCAAACAATTAACAACCTTATCTATGTCATAACTTAAAGGACTGGCTGGTTAGTTCAGTTGGTTAGAGCACAGCCCTGTAATGACAAGATCACAGGTTCAGATCCCAGAACTGGCCAGCCACCAATAAAAAAAAAAGTTAACAATAAAGGAATAAAGAGGCTTATGAAACAATGTAAGAGAATGCCTTCCATGCTGCATCAATTCATAATTGCCATTCCTTGAGTACAGGTATGTTGCCAACTAATTACATCATCTTCCAACACTTATTTTTCCATCTTGTTCCAGGTATATAAAAGATTTTATCGAACATTTTGCTTACATCTAGCTGCACCATTTTTACACAATTTGACCTATGTTTCTAGTACCCTATCATAAAAACATAATGAGGCATCAATTGTTCAAGTGAATTCACATTGGCTCTCTTTTCTAAGTTCATTAGACAGATGATGCAAGGAAATCAAAGTGGAGGCATTGCTCCAACAAATAGAACAGAGCTGAGAAGAAGCTGACTGCTCTAAGAAATAAGAAAGAATCGGACTGTTAATTATAATTACATAATCATATAGTGCTGACACGACATGTACTCTCAGCTTAAGCAATTAAGAATAAGTTGAAGGAGAAAGAGCCAAAGTAAAACTGACATATTTAAGTAATGTACATCTTTTGAATATAATACTTTTATACTACTGACTGGCTGACTGGTTTGAAAGTTAGCACAGTAGTGCCTATAAATATAATCATCTCCCTACATCTATAAGCAGTGGGAGAAAAACAGAAGCATTCAATAGGTTTCTTAGGTCTACACTGCTGTAAACCAGAGGTCAGCAGAGTTAATCTGCAAGGAGCCAGATAATAAATATTTAATCTTGCAGGCCATATAGTCTCTGTTGCAATCACTCAACTCTTTTATTGTAGCATTACAGCACCATAGACAATGTGTAAATGAATGAATGTGGTTGTGTTACAAAAAAATTTTATTTACTAAAACAGGTGGTGGGCTACAGTTTGCCAACCACTAGTGTAAACAATGAGAGGTAAATACCTAGTGCAAAATGATGCTAAACCATCTCTTGAACACATCTTAAAATTTCAAATGGTGAACAAGAAAATATTTTATAGAACAGTACAATTTTACTTTCCTATGATACTACAGGAATTACAATTTCATTTTCAGTGAATTCAAACACATAGCTGGATCAATTTTTCTACATACCCTCAGAACCTGAGAATCATTTACCTGTGCATAATCACCAAAAGATGAAGGATAAGCAATGCACTTTTCTGATGTATATTGTGCTTCATTTCCCTGAGAGACTGCATCCAGCATGGTGCTTGCAATTCCAGTCTTATGTAGAGTGGTTTTACTTGCAGAGGCTAAAGGCAAAATCAATAAGTTTATTTTAGTTAGATTTTTTAATTATAAATTATAAACAGAATGCAAAATTCATTAACTCAGCATGTTCTCAAATATAACACAAATCTTAGTTTTCTAATATATATCTATATTTATTTTACCTGGGGGCGGGGATGAGATACATATATATATCTCTCATGAGATTGTTTTACTCATCTGAAAATGAAAGCTTGCCCTATGGGTGAATAATTTAGGTGGAAACATTTTTTTTTAATGTGTCTAATCTCTAAAACAAGGCATACTAAATATAAGTTAACCACTCTTGCTAATGAAGTCATAGTTGCTAATGAAGTCATAGTCACCATCTATTTTTAGGTCAGATCAATATATAAGAGGTATATTTAAAGCATATCTAAGTTTTTTTCTGACTTTTAAAAAAAATCACAAATTAATGTCTGGGTTCAAAGATACTTCAAAAAATACACAGGACGTATATTAAAAATGAAATTCATCTTTTCATCTCTTTTCATTCAATTCTATTCTTCTTCCCAGAAGTAGCAGTTTAGAATTTATTTTCCAAGATTTACTTTATGCATTTACACACTCAAATATGTACATGTAAGAATATATAGTTTTAAATAAACATAAATGGATTCATTTTATGCATACATTTGATTTTTCCACTTAAAAATATGCTTTAGAGATTATTTCATATTAGTATATGTAGATATCCCTTAATAATAAAAAAAGTTGCACAATATTCCACTTTATATTGAACTATTTAATTACCCATTCCCTTAATGACAAACGTTAAGGTATCCAGATTTTCACTATGGACAACCAATACTGCAGTGATTATCTTTGTGCCTGGGGCACATCACATTTGTGATTTTCTCTTAAAACTATATTTGAATGCATAGTTAAAGGCCTGAGGGGGTCCTTCAAAAAAGAAAAAGAAAATTCCATTTCTTCTGATTATTAACAGTTGATACATTTCTGGAGCGTCCAAATACTCTGGATATATTAGATTACTTAAAGGTTTAACCATCTGGTTTAGAAAAATGACTCCTTGGGCTGGCTGGTTTGCTCAGCTGGTTAAAGTGTGGTGCTGGTAACACCAAGGTCCAGGGTTCAATCTCTGTACTAGCCAGCCGCCAAAAAAACAAAAAAGAAAAAGAAAAATCACTCCATATGTGTTGTAAAGAATTATGGTATTGCCACCTCATAATTGTTTTACCCGATTATTTTCAGTCATGATTCAAAACTAATTCAATAAATTGATTATATTCTTAATTTAAAAAACGATAAAAGATACTTTCTTTAAATAAAACAATATTTTTAAGTCCCTTAATTTTAATTACTCTTTCAATTTAGAGAGTGGGCCTAACTTAGGCCTTAATTTGGTCAACAGGCATTATTTGCTTCCTTTATATTAAAAATTAAAGTAAAATTCATTTTGGAAAGTATTCAGTAAGACTCCAGTATATCATACTGAGCCCTCACTTACATGATAAGCACATACTGGGCAACACACTTGCCAAATTCAAGTATGGATTTTTACTGAGCCGAATTTCTTTTGGTGGTTCTCCCAAGAGTGAAGTCTGATTCTTAGAGGCAGCCTGTTTATCAAAAACAAAAGATGGGGTGTGTTTAATAAGAGGTACAAGAAAATCAAAATGCAGAGAGAATAAACTTATTTTTCAATAAATCTAGTCTAGTGTGATAAAAATTTGTGGAACCTAATCTTTGATGATATATACTTATGAAATATTTATGGATGTTTATTAAAACTTTCTCATTTCACCTGTTATTATTTTTTTTCAATTAGTTTTTTTAAACTATTCTAGCATCATACAACTTTAGAACTGAAAGAAAATTAAGGGCCATCTTGTATAAACTTCTCACTTGAACCAGGAAAGAATTCATCTTCACCAGAAAAAACAAATTCCATATCTCATTTCCAGAAATACTGTTATCAACTTTTTTTTTTAACTAAGATTTTTATTTTATATAATGTGACCATAATCAAATGACAAAAGCAAAGCTTACTTATCTCTGGTACTAAAAATAATACCAAACAAAATAAGTTGGTTTAATAAACTCCAACTCCACATTTAGATGATAAAGCTAGAAATTCACATTTCTTGAAAATGTCAGTATATTTTTATGTAAATTGTTAGGTATAAGGATTCTAGTATTTCTCTTTTTTCCGTTGTCTTTGTTTTTTGGTGGTTGGCCAGTATGAGGATCCAAACACTTCACCTTGATGTTATCAGCACCACACTCTAAAACTGAGGGAGCTAACTGGCCAGACCTCTAATATTTCTTTAACAGAAAAAAAGGAGATACAGTGTATTTCAGATTCTTCTAATAGAATTTTTTACATTTCACTGCCTGATAGTAAAGATTTAAAAATAAGACACAATTTCGGTTACTATGAGGGTATTTCAAAAAGTTCATGGAAAAATTTAATTCTCTTTTAATTCCATCTCCCAGTTCTTCATAAAACTTGTTTTCCAGACACTGCCCTACCTTGGCTGTCCTCTTCAAAAGAGACTAATTTGCCCATTATGTGAATCACCCAAATCCAAACATTTTCTAAAGACTCTGGTGCTTACAATGAATAAAAGACTGCAAAACTACTTGTTTAATTTTCCTCAATAACCCAAGCAATTGATACTGCAGATAAAATTTTAAAATTCATTCTATAAAGAGTTGCATTAGCTTTCTCAATGTACAACTGTAGCACATTCTATCCATACTTCCTGCTATGACTATGTAACAACAAAATCTCTTACAAATTCAGTATTATTATTTTGACATTTTAATACAACCAACTCTGTGAATATTTTTCCTTATATGCTGCTTATAGCCTAAGTTTTATATCAATTACAAACCAAAGGGTATTTTAGGATAAAAATAAAATAAAAATTAGACATACTTTATTCTACCTACTTATTATAACATTTACAAATATCAGTGGTATATGAACCAATAAAATGACTGGGTAAAAATTTTTAGGACTAAAACAGAAATCAGATTCTTTTGAACAGACCAGAGTTTAATAACAGATTTTGATATTTTTCAGATAAAATAAAATTCATTCTGCCTTTAAATATTAAAATGCCTTACTTAGCTACACAATGTATTTTTAAAATAGAAAAAAGCATATTTTAAAGAACAGCATTACTACTTACTTAGAAAGCCTTAGAAATAATATCACTATATTACTGGATATTAATGATACTCTAACCTTTTACAAACTATAGATTTTGAACTTAAATTAGTTTATATCTTATTTTTAAAATATCAATTATTTTTGAAAACCATGCATATCACAAATTTTTCAGTAAAGCAAACATTTATAAAAAATAAAGAATTCATATTTAAATTATTTTATAACAGATTTAAAAAACTCATTTTACACAAATTATTTTACTTACAAACTGGCAAATCATTAGGCATAGTTCCAAATGTCAGCTGGCATAATCTATCAAAAGAGTTTTGTTTGCTTATTTATAATAAGGTTTTTTTTTTTTTTTAAAGAATGCTGTTTTTTGGGGCCGGCCCGGTGGCGCAATGGATAGTGCGCCGCTTGGGAAGCGCGGCGGCGCTCCCGCCCGAGGGTTCGGATCCCACGTACAGACCGGTTCCCGCTCACTGGCTGAGCGAGGCGCGGGAGCAAAGCCGTTGCGATCCGTTGCCGGAAACGGAAAAAAGACAAAAGACAAAAAAAAAAAAAAAAAAAAAGAATGCTGTTTTCTTCAATTTTGAAAAGTAAATGTAAACTACGAAAAAGTCATCATTTAATGACATCGCAATTATCTAGTTTGTAATCCATATTTATATACTTTAAGTATATATTAATTTCCTTTAAAGTTTAAAACATAGCTAAGATTGCTTTATGATACTTCATAAATTATGCCACCTATAACCACAATTAGCATATCCTAATATTAGAATAATTTAAGATATAATTTACATGTGTGCACACACACTTTTCTTACCCCTGAACTTGTCTCTGTGCCTTTTGGCTGGCTTTGCAGCTGCTTAGGGTGTCCTGTCAGCAATCCCCCAGCAGTAAGGTTTGGAAAGCTCTGAAGGTGAGGCTGTGACCCTGAGAAATTTCCTTCTGCCATTCCCACCGTGGCTGGCTGTTTCTCCTGAGTATTACTATGCCCTGGCCCGGCTTGTCCAGCGATGTGCTGATTTGGAAAGAATGGTAATATGCCCATTCTAGCTGTTACAGTTGTTTGAGTTGGAATCAGATTAGATGCTGTAGTGAACCACAAATGCAAAAAGCTTTTAGTTAGACCAGACTTGTTCACAACAGTCCTTCTGATTTTGTTAAGTTGTGGGCAAAATGCAGAGAAACCAATTTTGTACCTACTAAAGAACAGTTAAATTCAAAAGATAAGATTAAAGGTTATAAATTAGGAGGTTCCTCTATGAAAAAAACAAGATCTTACAATAGTAATGATGCTGTTCTTATTTCCAACAACTTCCAAGATAAACTTCAGTGATATATTTTTAAAATCCAAGTTTTGGGCCGAGCCCGTGGCGCACTCAGGAGAGTGCGGCAGCGCTCCCGCCGCGGGTTCGGATCCCATATAGGGATGGCCGGTGCGCTCACTGGCTGAGCAAGGTGCGGCCGGTCTCAAAAAGGGCAAAAAAAAAAAAAAAAAAAATCCAAGTTTTAATTGCATATTTTAGAAGTTGAGAGAAGTTTATATACTTTTTGGTGTTTAAAGCAGTGCTTTTAAAAAAAATGCCCATTCACTGCAATTTGCCTGCTTCCACATTTGAAGGTAATAATTAAATAAGTCAAGCTTAAAAGTTCTCTGACACTTAAAAATTAATAAAGTTTGACTGAATCTCACAATAAATTTGGTTAGCCGGCTTGCGTCTGCTCATGAGAGCCAATTGTGCATTTCTCTTCCCGGCTCTCGAGTTTAGTGTCTTCATATTGGTAACTTGAAATTGGCCATGGTTGGAATATTCACACACAGAAATGCACAAATACTACAAATTAAGACTTCTTTTTTAAACTTTTTAAAGTTTCAGTAGAAAAATTCTGAACCATTCCACTTTTTAAAAATCTATAGGTCAAAATTGAAATGAAAAGAGCTCATTTTGATAACTAAGTCAAATGTGCATTTTACAAATTCACTAAACAAATTTCTTCAATTGTTTTAAGTACTAAACATTAAGAGATGGATACTTTGTTTCTCATATCTTTTAGCAATATATTTATTTGGACACTCTGAATTTTCAGTATTCATTCTTAAAGCAGTACATGCTAAAGCAAATGGCTTCTTATTTAATCGGACAACCTATAAACATTTGCATAAGCTTTTAGTCATAGATAATTTAATTTTTTGGAAAGACAGACCCCATCATACCATAAAAATTTCCTCAGCAGTTAACTTTTGCCCAGATAATTTTAACAGTCAGAATTGACTGAGTTATTTGATCATTGACTAGTTGATTTTATGTATAAGAGGTTAAGTATGCCACTTATATTCTATTGACTTTTTTTTATTACTGTGGCCCTTCTGTTTTCACTCAGCATGCTCATGTCTAAGCAAATTTCAATTAAGCTTCAAAGTGCTTTACAAAATCACATTCAAATAAGAAATCTAGGTGTATAACACCATGTCGCTATTGTTCTAAAAAAAAATTGTTTTAATTTCAGAAGCACATAGTACACATATTATTTTTATTCTACTACTAATTTGAAGATATTTTAAAATGATACAAATAAATAATCAAACTTTAAATTTACAAATACAAGGTATTTCTTTTATAAAAGCTAAGGGTTTCTTATCCAGGCAAAAATTAAATGGTTACATATGTAATGTGCTGTCAGCCCAGTGGGCAGCATGTCAGTCTCAAATGGATCCATGTCTTTACCTCATACTGCTGTGAACCTGCATGAAATATTAAAGCATATCCAACAGGGAAAGTCTTATCTTGGTATGGAAGCAAGTGCATCAATAACTTATCAATATTAAAAATAGAAAAGCCAAGAGGATTCTTGAAATTTTAAATGACTAAAACTCAAATTTGACCTTCCTGTAAATCCAAGTAGAACAAAAGGTAAACTATCTTTAAATTTCAAACCTATTTACTGACTTCTCAGTAAATACACTTCATTTACTTTTATGTGCTTCTCCAGGATGCCCCAAGTCCATTTTCAATGGAAGCGCCGATCCTATCCCTAGTGCAGTTTGAAGTATCATGGCTGGGGGTTCTCCAAGTAAGCCAGGTTTCTACAAAAGAAAAAACGTAAGATTTTTGCCCATGGAAGTTAAGATTTAACCTAAAGGGGGCTACATATGTGAAAATTCATAAATAACATGATCAACAGCCTAATTCTAGAAAAAAACTGATTTCAAAAGAAAAATATAATACTATACTTACATTATTAGTATGAATGTTCTCAAACTTCATTAACTGTTGCTGTGCCAGCGGTACATGAGAAAGATTCTGAAGGGATAAATCAGAAGTATTACCCATAACTGACCTCTGTGAAAATGATAAAACATTAAGTTAGCCTAATTTTGAAAAGCTACTTCTTGTGTAACCCAATTCATTTTAAAGTTCAGTTCTCCAGTTGATCTGAGTAAAAGCAACAGCTTCTTAATACAATATTCTACTTTCCAACTTAAGGAAATGCTAATTAATTCCTTTAATAATATACAAGAGGTGACCATTTGGTCATGAGACTAATTCCATATCTTTTCCTTCTTTGATCCTTCCTCCCCTCCCCTCAGCCCTTTCTGGTTTTAGTGACAGTGACATTATATTCATTCACTTATTTATTCACTTAATCATCCAATGAAGATTTATTGAACACTTTCTGTGTGTCAGGCACTGTGCTACATAGTAAGAAATACAACAGTATGATCTGCCTTCATGGATCTTATGGTCCCCCCAGGAAGGGAGACATTATTTAATTACAAAAACATATGTACATATATAATTACAAATGGTAATTATATGAAGGAAAAATACAAGGAGCTATGACAACAAATAATGGGGGGATTCAATTTAGAATGGAACATTCAAGGAGGTTTCCATGAGGAACTAACTCTTGTGCTGAGATCTGAACGCTATGGAGAAGTAATTAGGTGAAGTCTGGGGGAATTAGGTTGTGTTGGGATGTGGGTTTTTCCAGGCAGAAGGGACAGCAAGAACAAAGACCTAAGGAGGAGAGAACAGGGTCCCTGAAGACCAAAAGCAGGCCACTGTAGCAGGCCAGGGATGCACAATAAGCATAAGAGGCAGGAAGGGCCAGCTTAAAATCAAAAGTAAGCATCTTGGTCTTTCTCCTAAAACAAAGGGAATATTATCAATACTATGGACTCCCACTTTCATCATTCCTTACACATTATTTTAATTGTTTAATGTTTGCTTTCCCTACTGGCTGAAATTCTGTAACAACAGAGACTATGAATGTTTTGTTTGATGCTGTAGCCTCAATAATTAGCACAATGTATAGTACATACATGTCAAGATTCTCAATAAAATATGCTGAGCAAATAAATGAATAAAGACTCTAAAATGTACCAACTCCTTTGTTAAATTCTAAGGATGAAAAATAAAAGGCAGGCATTTCCCTTCATTCATTCAACCTACATTAAACATCTATTATATATTAGGTTTGATTTGTAATTAGGATTCCATATTCTTAAACAGTACCTGAAATTAATAAGTAATGTTTATCTCCAACATCATGGATATTTACAAATACAAAGAAATATTTAATATACTTAACTGAAAAAGGTAAGAAAAATATTCTTTCATAAATATGAATTAATTTTTTAACATTGATTAAATTTAAGAATTAAGAGTTATTGTTCATTTATTTTTTCTCTCTATAAATACTTTTTTGAGTTAAAACCACATAAGAAGCTTTTAAAAAAACTACCAATTTATTATCTAGAGAAAACATATCACAAAATATCCCTCTTTCCTTCTTAATGCCCTATAAATAGGAATAAATAAATATATATAACTATCCTGCTTTGATTAGCTTAACTGGATCTGATATATATATTAAGTTATGATTTTATGTAGTTATACTTATTATTAAGAATTTTCTTTAAAAGCAAAATAATTAACTTCTTGAGAACTTTAAGTGTTAAAAACAAACAAAATAGGTACTCCAAATATTTGATGCTTCAGTACGCAATGCTATTTATGTACCTGATGTGCTTTATTCAACTGTAAAAATGCAGGGGAGATGGATGGATTCATCAGATGTGGCAAGCTGTGAGGGGTTCCAAGAACTGCTTTGAAAAAATAAAAGCAAAAATTTAACTGTATGATATATATGAAATTAAAAATTAAAAAATCGAGCTCCAAAAAAGGTAAATGAATATTTCTTTAAATTTTTAACAAATTCATTGGAAGTTCAATGATATACTAACCTCATTGGTGAAAAGTGGCAGGCTCCTTTATTTTGATCCTGGAATTTGTTTTAAAATTCTAACACCGTCTACCATTGTAAAGCACCAAGCCTAGGCTTACTTTTCTCTACTGCTTAGTGCAACAAAACTAATTCCATCTTTTAATAAAGTCTAATAATAATTGGACACATGTTATTTCCTCAGTGTTTTTTTAGGTATGTGATCGATTTTGGTAGAGGGTGAGACTAGGGGACAAGATACAATCCTTGTCCTTGTAAAGCTTATGTAAAATCCAATTGAGAAGATAATATGAGTATATGTACACGAAAATACTTACATAATAATGACAAAAGAAAACAACAAAACTGTACACAGAGATAAAAGGAATAAATGGTAACCATGTTCTTAATCAAGTCCAAGAGTCCAAATACCAGAGTACACTTCAGAAGAGATGTTTTCAGAATAGATAATACACAGAGACAAAAAGAACCATAAGATAGAAAATATATACAAGAATTTCATCTAATTATTTACAAAGTAGCTGGGAATAGTCATAATATACAAATTATATATAATATGTTTGTATATATGTTATATATAATATATACTTATTATAATATAATATTATATATATTTATTATTATGTTATACATATTTTTGTTATATAAATATATATTATATATGTTATTTATATATAATATACAAAATATTTAGTATCCAGAAAAGGTCCTGGTAATATCTGTTTGTGATACAGATGTAGGAAAATAAAAAACACTGAACTAGTGAAATAAATCCTTGTTACATTCAAATTTTTTTACTATCTAAGTATATACACTGGGACCACCTCAGAGGGTAGAATGATACAATATCTTGGTTTCAGGTATAGGATTTTCTCAGTTAACCCACAGGGAGCTATATAATTCAGTAGTTTTCAATATTCTCTCTAGCAAAGGAAGAAGCACCCACCGTTTGTGGGAATGGAGGGAACGTCTAATTATAGCATAAATTTAGGAGAGTTATGATAATGTGAGGATATATGAAAGAGGATCCGTTTAGAATGCTATTACCTAGGTCAATATGGGGGGGAAGGCATTTCTAGGAGGAAAATTGGTACTGTACACTCAAAGAACTCCCTTGCAAGCAATATGTTAGGGAATTAAGTGTAGAAGAATTAGAGAAAATGTTACTAGACTAACAAAAATAACTTAAGTGAAAGAGCTAATTTGTTTTTTATTTCTGCAGTTGAAGCCCCCAGAATGGGGTTTTTAAAAAGACATATCCCCTCCAAATTAAGTTAATAACCCACTGGGGCAAAATATCTAAATCACAAAATCCCAAATGTATCATCTATGAAAGATAAATAAAAATCTCCCTCCTCAAAAAATTATGATGGGAACCACAAATAACAAATGCCAAAATATTTTTAAAACTATATTGCATTAAAGTCATAGATTATTGATGGAGCAGACAGTAGTAATAATGCAAATATGAGAAAAGGATTGACCAAGATAAACTAAGATACAAACCCACTTGGCAACTTAAGAGATATTTTATTAAAAATACATAGAGAGAGACATATTAACATAGATAGATAGGTTAATATTAATTTTTAAAAACTGGTAGTTATATTAATATCAAAAAACTTCCTGAGCAAAGAGTATTGCCAGGGATAAAGATGTTCCTTTCATAATGATAAAGGGGTCAATTCATTAAGGGTATACAACAATCTTAAATGTTTGTGCACCAAATAAAAAAACTTCAAAATATATAAAGCAAAAATGTACAGACTGAAAGGAAAAGTAGACAAATCCACAATTATGGTTACAGATTCCAATATCCCCTTCTCTTTTCCAGATAGTCACTGTATTTTGTTGTAAAATACTGAAAACACGTTTTTCTTCACAGCTTTTACTGAACACAATAGCTACCAGTTTGTAACAACAATAAAAACAACAAAAGGAATAAAAACAATCTGAAAATGACCACAGCTTCACATCTACCTGCCCTTGCTTAGCTCTTGGCCAAGAGTCTCACTGTGCCCCATCCTTCCGGTCAGTAACTGATAGAATAAGTTGACAGAAAATCAGTACGAATATAGAAGACTTAAACAACACTATCAACTACCCTAATCTAACTGACATTTATAAAACACTCCACCCAACAACAGTAAAGTGCACATGGAATATTTACCAATACTCTGGGCCATGAAACAAGTTTAAATACAAATTTATAAATTTAAATCATACAAAGTATGTTTTCTGACTACAAGTGAATTAAATTAGGCATCAATAACTGATATAAATTGAATGTATCCCCCAAATTTCATGTATTAGAAAGTTAATCCCCACTGTGACAGTGCTAAGAGGGTGAGAAGTCCTATTATGATAAGTGAAAGGTGGGGCCTTTAAGAAGTGATTTGATTGTGAAGACTGTACCCTTCCATTCACGGAGTATTGGGAGTGGTTCTGATGGCTTTATAAGGAGAGAGTGTGAGAAGCTTAGCCCTTGCTCTCTTGCTCAAGCCATTCACCACATGACACACCCTGTGTTGCTGTGAAGAGCCACAACCCACAAACAAGGCCCTCACCAGATGTGTTCCCTGGACTTTGGACTTCCCAGCCTCTGAAACTTTAAGAAATAAATTCTATTTCCTTATCAATTACCCAGTCTCAGGTATTCTGTTATAAGTAACAGAAGTAGACTAATGCAATAACAACAACAACAAATTCTGGAAAATCCTGAACTTTTGAAACCTAAGTAACAACTTACAAATAACCCATGGATCAAAGAAGACAAAATAGAAACAAGAAAGTATTCTGAAATGAATAAAAATGAAAATATATCACAATTTATGAGGGAAATGTGTAGTATTCAACACTTATATAAAAAGAAGAAAGGTCTCAAGTGAATAATCTAGTTTTACTCTAAGAAACCAGAGAAAGCAGAACAAACTATGCCCAAAGAGAAGAAAACAATAAAAATAAAAGTGAAAATCAATGAAACAGAAAACAGAAAATAAAGTCAATGAAACCAAAAGCTGGTTCTTTGAGAAAATCAATAATACTGATAAACTTCTAGCCAAACTGATCAGGAAAAAACAGACACAAATTACCAGGAATGTGAGAGAGGACATCACTACAAATGCTGCAGACATTAAAGAATAAGGGAATACTATGAACAATGTTATGCCTATAAGCTTGATAACTTACACAAAATAGGCAGTTTCCTTGAAAGAAACAAACTGTCAAAGCCCACTCAAGAAGAAAGATATCCTGAAATAGCTCTTTAAAATCTCTTAAAGAAATTGAATCTATAATTAGAAATCTTCCTACAAAGATAATTCAACAGAGATGACTTCACTAGTGAATTCTACTAAACATGTCAGAAAGAAGTAATAGCACTGAACACAAACTCTCCTGACAACTGAAGAGAGGAAATATTTCCTAAATCATTCTATGAGGCCAGCATTATCCTTATAACAAAGTCAAAGAATATGTTACAAGAAAAGAAAACTATACCCCAATATGCCTCATGAACATAGATGTAAAAATTCTAAACTAAACGTTATCAAATCAAATCTAATAATATGTAAAAAGGCTTATAAAACATCATGACTATGAGGTATACCCTAGGAATGAAAGGATGATATAACACTCAAAAGTCAATCAATGTAATGCATCATGTTAACAGACAAACAAGAAAAACATATGATCATCTCAATAGAGAAGAGCATTTGACAAATTCCAGCAATCATCAGGATAAAACTTCTCAGCAATGTAGGAATAGGAGGTAAATTCCCAGCTTGATAAAGGAAATCTGTAAAGAAAATATATCTAAGATAATACTTAATAATAAAAGAATGAATGTTTTTTCCATAAGATCAGAAGCAAGGCAAGGATTTCTGCTCTCACCAGTTCTATGCACAATTATACAGGGGTGCTTCAAAAAGTTCATGAAAAGATTCACATTATCTTTAATTCTATTTTTCCACAAACATATACCTAAATGTAAAAGATAACTTCTCAAAGAAATGAAAAAATCTTCATGACCTTGAGTTTGGCAAAGATTTCTTATTTACTTTTTTTGTGTTTTTGTTTTGTTTTTATCATTACACAATGTAAACATTTTTTGTGGCCCTTTATCATTTTCTTCCTAACCCCCAGATTTCTTAAATATGACATAAGAAGTACAAATTACAAAAGAAAATAATAATAACTTGGACTTTGTCAAAATAAAAAGTTTTGCTATTCAAAAGACACTATTAAGAAAATAAAAGGAAAACCTACAAACTGGGAGAAAATATTTGCAAGCCACATATCCAATAGAGTACTTGGATCTAGAATAAAGAAAGATATAAATGGCTAGAAGAGAGGAGATCAAATGTTCTTATCACAAAGAAGTTATTAAGTTTTGCACTAATGAATATGCTACTTACCCTGATTTGAACATCACAATCGTATACATGTATTGAAATATAATTCTGTATCTTATATACAATCAATATATTTCATTTAAAAAATTTAAAAATTTTTATAAAAGAATTCTTACAACTTAATAAGACAAACAGCTCAATTTTAAAATGTACATAATATTTGAAAAAACATCACCAAAGAGGATATAAAGATGGCAACTTATCACATTAAAAGATCCTCAAAATCATTAATCAAAAGTGATATTCAAATTAAAACCACAATAAGATAGCACTATACACCAAATAGAAACGCTAAAATTAAAAAGACCAACATACCAAGCATTGGTGGGGATACTGAGCAAACTGGAGCCCTAGACACTGACCGTCTATTTTACCCAAGAGAAATAAAAGCATAAATCTGCATAAAGCAAATTATGGAATGGAATACTACTCAATAACAGAACGGAAAAAACTATTAATGCATGCAACAACATAGATAGATCTCAAAATAGTAAGCTGAGTGAAAGATGCCAAACAGTACATACACTGTGATTCCTTTTATACAAATTTCGAGAAAATACAAACTATAGTAAAAGAAAGCAGATCAGTGACTTTCTGGGGATAGAGTAGGGGGTGGATTATAAAGGGGCAAAAGGAAACAGCTGGGGATAAGGCATATATATGCTCATTTGACTGTGGTAATGATTTCGTGGTTATATATGTACATCAAAACATATCACTTTGTACACTTTAAATATGTGCAGTTTAATGTGCATCAATTAAAACTCAATAAAGTTGTTTAAAAATAGTTTAGACTATAAGTGATTGCATAATAGTTAAATTTGCAACACGCATATACAGAAAGAAATCTAGAATATTTACATTATATTGTATTTTTGAAGGTAGTTAAAAGGTGGGGATTGAAAAGAAAAGATCAGTTTGGTGAGAGTAATAATCAAATTGGATTCAGGAAGGAAATCAATCTGAGACAGTGTACAGAATAGACAGAAAAGAAGGTAGACAAGAAAGTAGTTGGGAATGTATACACTAGACCATATGTCAGCAACGAGTTATGTATAATTTATAGGACAGAGATGTAAAGGAAAGGGTTTAATCAGTAAACAAATTATTTGAATGCACTTAACTATAAATAGCAGTCCTATTCTAGGTGCTTGTGATGAACAAGAGAGAAATCCCTGCCTAATTGGAGCTTCCATTCGAGTGGGAGAAACAGACAATAAACAAGTAAATGTGTACTTTATTATGTTAGTTATTTGAAAAATGATACAATGAGAAATAAACAGAGTAAGGGTATAAAGAATCACAATTCTTTAGAATTATTTTAGTTTGCTCAGACAAGGCCTCTGTGAGTTCAGGACATAGTAAGGGATATAAGTTAAGATATAGCAAAGGAAAAACAACACTTTGTCTATCTTCAACATCCAGAAACTTCCCATAGATTCTCTAGCTTTTCATGTGCTCAAGTGAAGCAGGGATTTAATCCTCTTCTCTTGCTACCCCACACAATGAAAAAGCCCTGCTTGGTGAAATAATTTCTCCATCAGTGTAATATTGAAACATCTTAACTTAAAATTGAGAAAGTAGCACTAAAACATATGGCCATACACCAATCTGAGTAGAAAAGCAGAGTGAAGAATATTTAGTCTTAGATGAAATGAAGAGACAAAAATAATACTGGGGAGGAATTATTAAAGATAGCCCAGAGTTCAAGGTGTGGACAATACTTTCTAAAGACCCAAAACTGTGGTATACCTCTTTAAACACTAATACAATCTTGGACTGCATTCACAGAAATATATGATAATAGAATTTCCCACTGCATTCTGCACTGATCAGAACCAATCTACAGGATATGTTCATGTCTGTGTACACCAAGTTTTAGAACACCCCAGAAAACCTAGACTATATCCACAAGAGAACAACTTGTGGGGAATTTAGAGGCCTATCATATCGAGTGACACACTATAAAAAGTCAAATATAGAACTGTAGTTGCCAAAGATTTATAAGAGATATACAAAGAGAGTTATAAAAAGAAAATACAACTCTATCTGTTTACTTTCATCTTAAAAAAGGAAAATACTGGATTCCCTACCAACCAGCAACCAAAAAAAAAATTAAATTAAATTTTTTAAAAAAAGGAGAACAAATATTTTAGGGGGAAAAAAGGCAAAGAAAAATAAAAAATAAAAGAAAAAAACAATGAAAATATTAAGGTTGACCATTTCTTAATATATGGATTGACAATGGTGTGTGTATTTAATTGACATAGAATTGATACATATACTGTATATATTTGGGCTGTACTCAAAATTTATTTTACTGATAGGGATGCATAGTCCAAATAAAAAAAAAAAGGAGAACATCGAAGTCAGGAGTAGAAGGACAGAGAAAATCCAAAATGACTGAGGTTTCATGATAGTTGTCCTCAAATATTAAAAGGCTTTTCTAATGGAAGGAATAGATTTATTCTATATTTCTTCATGAACAGAACAAGATTAAGTAGCTAAAAATCACTGGAATTGCCAGCTAATATAAGAACTCTTCAGTAATTGAAATTTTCAAATAAGGAAATAGGTTGCCTCAGGAAATAAGGAGCTTCTTATCATTCATGTGATCAAGACAAAAAAAGATATCTCCATACAATTAAAACTGTAGAAGGGGAGGCGGGAGCTCCGCGGGGACCACACCGCTGCCATGTGATCCAGCAGCCCGGCCCAGTGCACGTGGAGCGGGGAAACGTCCAGCAGGAGAGGCAGAAGCTCCGCAGAGACCATACCACCACTGTGCAATTGAGCAGCCAGCTCAGTGCGTACGGAGCTGAGAGACGTCCAGCAGAGCAGGCGGAAGCTCTGTAGAGACCACACACCCTGTGGGGGGGCCGCTGCCGAACAATCCAGCAGCAGGAAGGCTTTACCGCCGCCACTTGGCTCCATCCCAAGCCTGGCCCAGCGCGCACAGAGCAGGGAGACGTCCAGCAGGGGAAGGGAAGCTCCGTAGAGACCACAGGCTCTGCAGTGCCTCCGTACATCCCAGCAGCCTGGCCCAGTGCACATGGAACAGGGAGACGTCCAGTAGGGGAGGTGGAAGCTCGGCAGAGACCACACACCCTGCGGTACTACCCTGTGACCCAGCAGCCTGGCCGAGCCCAAGCTGACCAGAGAGGTGGCTCCCCAGAGAGGCCCAAGACCTGAGGCAAGCACACACACAAGGCACTAGTGGCCAACTGAGCAGTCACTGAGGTAGCCATACCAAATTGGCAACCCCAGCAACATCATAGTCAGACAATAGTGTCAAACATATGGACTCTGAAACCCCCTGCCACAATGAATAAACATCAAAGAAAAGATACCAGAAATACAAAAAATCAAGAAAGTACACCACCAAAGGGTAATAACTCTCGGGCTCTAGATCCTATAGAACAAGAAGCCCTTGAAATGTCTGACAAGGAATTTCAAGTGTAAATCTAAGGAAACTGAATGAGATACAAGAAAACTCAGCTAGACAACATGATGAAACAAGGAAAAGTATACAGGACCTGAAAAAAGAAATGTACAAGGAAATCAATGCCCTAAAAAAAAAATGCAACAGAGCTTGCCAAACTAAAGAATTTATTCAGTGAAATAAAAAACACAATGGATAGTTTAACCAGCAGGCTTGCAGAAGTAGAAGAGAGAACCTCTGAACTTGAAGATGGGCTGCTTGAAATAACACAGGCAGACAAAAAAA
>NW_007727090.1:826091-827427 GCF_000696425.1 Galeopterus variegatus
GGGTATTCCAGAAGGGGAGGAAAAAGGAGATTGCACTGAAAACATATTCAACAAAATAGTGGCAGAAAACTTCCCAGGTATAGGAAAAATCAGAGATCTTCAGATCCAGGAAGCTCAAAGATCCCCAAACGTATTCAACCCAAAAGGTCTTCTCCAAAACATGTTATAGTCAAATTGGCAAAACTCAAAGACAAAGAGGGAATCTTAAGAGCTGCAAGAGAGAAGCATCAAATCACCTATAAGGGAGCCCCAATCAGACTAACATCAGACTTTTTATCACAAACCCTAAAAGCCAGAAAGGAATGGGATGATATATTCAAAATACTAAAAGACAGAGATTGCCGGCTATGAATACTCTACCCGGCAAGGCTATCCTTCCGAAATGAAGGGCAAATAGTGTATTTCTCAGACAGACAAAAACTGCGGGAGTTCACCACCACATGACCAGCCTTACAAGAAATTCTTAAGGGAGTACTGGCTTTGGTTCCTGAAAAATAACTACCACTACCATAAAAACCCAAGAAAAATCAAAACCCACTAGTATAATACAAATGGCATTCACGAAGAGAAAACAAACAAACAAACAAATAAAAAGGCTATCTACAACCCAAGGAACAAACAAATACAGAAAACAAACAGTAAATCAGAAAGCAAGGAACAAAAGACACCTAAGACAACCAAACAATAATCAATAAAATGCTAGGAATAAATCAACAGTTTTCAATAACAACTCTTAATGTAAAAGGATTAAATTCCCCAATCAAAAGACAGACTGGCTGACTGGATTAAAAAGGAGGACCCAACTAAATGCTGCCTTCAAAAGACCCAGCTCACCCATAAAGACTCACATGGACTAAGAGTGAAAGGATGGAAAAAGATTTACCATGCAAACAGAAAAGAAAAGTGAGCTGTAGTAGCTATTCTTATATCTGATAAAATAGACTTTAAACTAAAAACCATAAAAAGAGACAATGAGGGACACTACGTAATGATAAAAGGATCGATCCATCAACAAGACATAACAATCATAAATATATACACACTCAATGGTGGAGCAGCCAGATTTATAAAACAAACTCTATTAGACCTAAAGAAGGAAATAGACACTAATACCATAATAGTAGGGGACCTGAACACCCCATTGTCAATATTGGACAGATCATCCAGGCAAAGAATCAGCAGAAAAACACAAGATCTAAACAATACTCTAGACCAATTGGACATGACAGATACCTACAGAACATTCCATCCAACAACCACAGAATATTCATTCTTCTCATCAACTCATTGATCATTCTCCAGGATAGATCACATATTAGTTCACAAATCAAGTCGC
>NW_007727090.1:827437-828605 GCF_000696425.1 Galeopterus variegatus
TGCCCATTTACAATAGCCACCAAAAAAAAAAAAATACTTAGGAATTGAGTTAACCAAGGATGTGAAAAATCTCTACAATGAGAACTACAGACCACTTCTGAGAGAAATTAGAGAGGATACAAGAAGATGGAAAGATATCCCATGTTCTTGGATTGGAAGAATCAACATAGTGAAAATGTCCATACTACCCAAAGTGATATACAAATTCAATGCAATCCCCATCAAAATTCCAATGACATTTTTCTCAGAAATGGAAAGAACTATCCAGACATTTATATGGAATAACAAAAGACCAAAGCAGCGCTGAGCAAAAAAAATAAAGCTGGAGGCACAACACTACCTGACTTTAAACTATACTACAAAGCTATAACAACCAAAACAGTATGGTACTGGCATAAAAACAGATACACGGATCAATGTAAAATGGATTAAGGATTTAAATATACACCCTGAAACAATAAAACTTATTAAAGAAAACATAGGAGAAACCCTTCAGCAAATAGGGCTGGGCACAGACTTCATGAATATGACCCCAAAAGCACGGGCAACCAAAGGAAAAATAAACAAATGGGATTATATCAAACTAAAAAGCTTCTGCACAGCAAAAGAAACAATTAACAGAGCTAAAAGACAACCAACAGAGTGGGAGAAAATATTTGCAAAATATACATCTGACAAAGGATTAATATTCCAGAATATACAAGGAACTCAAACAACTTTACAAGAAAAAAACAAGCAAGCCAATTATAAAATGGGCAAAAGAGCTAAATAGGCAATTCTCTAAGGAAGACATACAAATGGCCAACAGACATATAAAAAAATGCTCAACATCACTCAGCATCCGGGAAATGCAAATCAAAACCACACTGAGATACCATCTCACCCCAGTTAGGATGGCAAAAATCCAAAAGACGCTGAAAGATAAATGCTGGCGGGGTTGCGGAGAAAAAGGAACTCTCATACATTGTTGGTGGGAATGCAAAATGGTGCAACCCCTATGGAAAATGGTTTGGAGGTTCCTCAAACAGCTGAAGATAGAGCTACCAAACGATCCAGCTATCCCACTACTGGGAATATACCCAAAGGAATGGAAAACATCAAGTCGAAGGTATACCTGTTTCCCAATGTTCATTGCAGCACTCTTCACAATAGCCAAGAGCAGGAATCA
>NW_007727090.1:828956-832458 GCF_000696425.1 Galeopterus variegatus
AGAATTATATTAAGTGAAACAAGTCAGGCACAGAAAGAGAAATATCACATATTCTCACTTATTGGTGGGAGCTAAAAATAAATAAATAAATTCACACACACACACACACACACACACACACACACACAAAATTAGGGGGGGGAGGAAGACATAACAATTGCAATTCCTTGTAGTTAACACGACAAGCATACAGAAAGGACAATGTTAGGAGGTAGCGGGGAGAGGGAGGAGGGAGGGAGGTTTCAGTAATGGGCCACGATAATCAACCACACTGTATATCGACAAAATAAAAATAAAATAAAATTTTCTGTTTAAAAAAAAAAAAAAACTGTACAAGAGATTGCAGAAAGTGCCAAGCAAGAAAAGCTCTAAAGCTGTTTCTTACAGGATAATAATTGATTTTATGAAGTACTTAATATAAACATTATTGTATAATAAAGAATTTGACTGGCCCTGGTTCATAGAAGGAAGATTCTAAATCCTTGAAATTTCCTGAATTATAGGAGTGTCTTTGTTATGCTAATGAGGCAACTCAAGGTGGGCCCATAGATAGCTTCAGGATGGGTGCTGGCCATGCCAAAAGACCAACCACATGATTAGAGGGTTGAGGTTTTGCACCATGTGTTATCAGCCCATCCTCCCAACCTCCAGGGAGTGGAAGGAGACTGGAGATTGAGTTCAATCATGGGGCTAATCAGTCATGCCTACATTATGAAACCCCAGTAAAAACTCTACAGACACTGAAGCACAGTAGAGATTCCTGGTTGGTAAACACACTGGTGTGCTGGAAGGGTGATGAGGCCTGATGTGATGGGGAGAAGGCACAGAAGCTCTGCATTCAGGACACTCCCACACTTGGCCCTAGGTGTGTCTTCAATCATTGGCTGTTCCTGAGTTATATCCTTTATAATAAAACTGAATCATAAACATGGTGCGTTCCTAGGTTCTATGAGTCATTCTAGTGAGTTACTGAACCTGCGGGGGGTCATGTGAACTCCCATATTTGTAGCCATTTGGTCAGAAGTGCAAGTGGCCTAGGGACTTCCCTGAACTTCCATCTGGAGTCTAAAGAAGAAAGAGTCATTGAGGACTGAGTCCATAACTCCTGGGATCCATGTTAACCACAGATAATTAGTGCTAGAAGTGAACTGCAGTACAGGAGCTGGGGTTAGTCTAGTTGGGATTAAAACAGAATAAATTTATGTAATAAATTTTAAAAATGGGCGAAATGTAATAAATTTATTCTAAACATACTTACTCTAAACTTTGAATATACGTACTTATCCCCTTATAATGCTACAATAGGCATTTTGCATATGTAAAGTTGCACATTTCAGAAAGTAAGCTCTTATTGGAGAAATACTACTAAATAGGTAGATATTTAATATATATTAATACTATAAAGATTTGCATAATTAAAAAATAATTTTTCTGTCATTTACTACAAAATGAAGCAATTTTATAACAAAAAAGGGAAGAACAAAGAGGAAACAGACCTTTAGCACCTTTCAACAAAATATTTCTGCTAAAAATATTAGATAGGAAAGTGTCATATCCTTTTTTGATACAGGCTACAGCAGTGTAATGTGGTAATTATTACCTGATCTATAAATTCATGTCAACTAAGAGCTAAACAGAAGGTTTAACATTTATTAATAGTAAAAAAAAAAAAAGAAAGAAAACACATAAGCAGGTTATACCTATCAAAAATAGTCAAAATACATTATCACCTCAGATTATTGAATAAAATTCATTATTGAATATTTTAAAACTAATTTCAATGTGCTTCTTTACATTTCACATATAAGACAGTACAATTAACTTCATGATGATGTTCTATATTTAATCAGTATGCATGGTGCTTACCTGGTTTAACAGCTCGCCCACATAGCTGGGGTTGTAGAAGAACTTGTAACATGGCAGGATTGTTTAAACTTTTCATAATTTGTATTGGATTTGGCTCTGGAAGTAAGCCCTTTTGATTACTGTGCATCTTCAATGAATACAGAAATAAGAAACATTAGAACAAGCATAAGAACAAAAGATGTAATAATAAAGGCCTTCTTCCAGAAATTCTTCTCATTCATCTGATTATCATTCTATTTTATGATAAACACAATTTGATTTGTATTATATATTTGTTATATACTTTCTACCACAGTTCTCAATTAAAACACGTGTTCTACAATACATGCGGGATGAAGTCCTCATAGAATATCTCAGTTAAATACCAATCAGTATTTGACAATTTAGTATGATAAATCTCTTCATAAAATACAAATAGAAAGATGACAAGGAAATCTGAATTTATTAACAGAGATAACTTGTTGACACAATATGAATACTTTGATACTATAAAGTAGCCTTATTATAATGTCCATCTAAAGTTTAATAATGTGGGTTGCCTTACAAATCAAAATTTTCTTATAATAAAAGTCTTTCTTCCATTAAGTCAACCCTCTAATATGAGAATAAGATGAACTAGCTTTACATACATGTAATTGGGTAGCTCCTTAAAATTACGAAATTGTTTTCAGTTTTAAAAACCAGCCTGACAAATGAAGATATTAATAAAATGATGTAAAAGGAAAACTATAAACTTCTAGCCATGAGAAAATGGAGAACTGTCATGTACAACTGGATATCTCTTCCAACCCCTCTACCGGTGAAAATGAGAGGGAGAAGATGATGGATCCAGAAACTGATATTAAACCTGTGAGAATCCCCTGGAGGGAGAAATGGAAGGTGTGAAGGTAAACATCTGCAGAGAGGATGTTTACACGGGTCCACACAGAAGATAATTTGGGGAAAGGCTTTTGAGTTGTGTAACTATATTGCTTCCCCCCGCATACCTTCAGGGGAGCATGGCTTTCCTGGATGGCACAGCAAGGTGGGAAAACAGCAGCATCAGCCCAGCAACAGCCACAGAACAGCAGGTTGGCACATAAGCACTGGGACAGTGGGGAACAGATAACAAGAGGTGCAGGCAGAGCAGCTGGGTCACTGAAAATCTCCTTCCCACCTCTCCCACCCTTCTCAGTTTCTCGCTCCTACACCCACTGTGTGTGGTAGAAGAGTTACAACTGAGGAAGGCAGAACCTGGGAACAGGGCTGGGAGTGGAGATGAAGAAAGGCTCTCCAAGGTGCAGGGCTGCCTGGCTAGAGTGGGAAAAGAACTGCAGTCGAGATCATGGTGAAGGAAGAGCTCCTCAGCCCCTGAGGTCTCTGCCTGCCTTCCCTAAATTCTAGCTAAGACCAGGCTTTAGCTCTCCCCTGTCCATCCCCTTTCCCCCAACCACTAAACAGTGATATACAAGAAATCTGATACCACCATCCCCTGGAAAATATGTATTCAGAGAAAAAAAACCAAAAAACTAGACATCTGGAAAATGTAGCCACTAAAAAATAAAGGCAACAAACTGAACTACCTATAAGAGACAAAGTAGAACTAATGGATAGAAATTAATAAGACTGTTTTTTTTTTTTTTTTTTTTTTTTTTTT
>NW_007727090.1:832713-835032 GCF_000696425.1 Galeopterus variegatus
TTTTTTGTCTTTTTCCGTGTCTGGCAACGGATCGCAACCCTCAGTGTTGCCCCCGTACCGGACCGGGACCGGCAACGGGATCGCAGCCCTCGGTGTTGCTCCCGCGCCTCGCTCAGCCAGTGAGCGGGAGCCGGTCTGTATGTGGGATCCGAACCCTCGGACGGGAGCGCCGCCGTGCTTCCCAAGCGGCGCACTATAGCAGTGCGCCACCAGGCCGGCCCATAAGACTGTTAAATAAACATAATACATATTCTAGAAAAGATAATGAATTTTTATTAGTAACATGAAGCAAGGACAAGCAGTTATAAGAATAACCAAAGAGAAATACTAGGTATGGAAAACATAATTGTTGAGAAAAATAAAAGCAGCCCTCACAACAGACTTGGCATTGTGCTAAGCACTGCACACGGATTAAATCACTTAATCCTCAAAAACAATTCTATAAGATTGGTATTATTATCACCATTCTATAGATGAGGAAACTGAAAAAATTCATAAAGCATTATTCTTAACCTTTATCCTGAGCTTTAACAGATAGATTAAAAAGAATAGAACATGTGACTAAAAAACAAAACAGTAACCTGAAAGATCGGGTTAAAGAAATGGAAAGTGCAAACAAACAAGAAAAAGCATAGCAATAAAGAGGATAGAGGTAGAAATGTCAACACCTATATAATAGGAGTCTCTGAAGGAGAAAATAAAAAGGAAATCCTTGATGAAATAATGGCCGAGAATCTGCCATTATTAAAGAAAAATTAAAGACCACAGAATAGAGGGGCTCATTGTCCCAAATATGATGCGTAAAGAAAAAACACACGTAGTCACATTTTTCGGCATTAGATTTAAGGCCAAAGAAAAACTGCTAAAAGATTCCAGTGAAAAAGGACATATTTCCAAAGGAACAAGAAGCAGATTAATATCATCTTCTTTCTCAAAGTATCAACACGAGAGTCAAGAAAATAATGAATATTTTCAAAGTGTTGCAGGAAGAGAACTCTGATTATACATTTTTATATTCAGCTATACTATGATTTAAATATTAGAAAGAAATAAAACCATTCTCAGCTATACAAGTTCTCAAATGTCTTTACCACATGAATATCTTTTCAAAAAATGCCCCAGGAGGAAGTACTCCAGTGAGAAAAGAAATAAAGAGATATAATACAGTAATTTCAATCTTGTATACAAAAGCCAGGACCATAAAACAACAAAAATACATATTTAAGGCAATCCTAAAGTAAAAATGTATATACCAATACAGTAGTATGTAGGGTGGAAAGAGGATGGCAGTGAGAATGAGTTAAGTGAGAAGACAGAGGTACTGATAAACCTAGGGGTGTTAATAAATTAGGGACAATCACCAGTAGGATGAAGATAGAATATATAATTCTCAAGCCAGAAGAAGAAAATTCTTATCTATACGATAGTAGATGGGAAATGAAAATAAAGGGAAAAAGTATAGTTAAAAGAAAATATGAAATAAGATGGCAAAAAGGATAATAGAGCAATAATCAATACATTTATAAGTTTTCTAAATGCACCAATTAAAGGTAGGGACTCTTGTATTTGATTTTAAAAAATGATAAGACATGTTAGCTACTAGACACATACCTAAAACAAAATATATTGAAAGGTTGATAACAAATGGATGGCAAATATAAACTGAAAGAAAGTTGAGGAAGCTACTCCAAAAAAAAAATTTTTTTTTTCCCCAAGGCAAAAAACATATTCTGGTAAAATGATCAGTATGATTATAAACAACTGTGTACCTAATAATTAATATATCCTCAAATAAACATCTATATCTATATACATGTACATGAAATAACCAAATGACAGAATAAGAAGTAGTAGAAAAATCAACAATTACACATGAAAATTTCTAATACATTCCTCTCAGACACTGATGGATGAAGCAGATTAAATACAAGCAAAGACATGGAAGATCTGAATAACAGTTAATAAGCTCAAACTAATATTTATATATACATACACGTATAGGTTTAACTTTAAAACCAGGGCCGAGCCCGTGGCGCACTCAGGAGAGTGCGGCGCTCGCTGGGAGCGCTGCGCTCCCGCCGCGGGTTTGGATCCTATATAGGGATGATCGGTGCGCTCACAGCGCTCACTGGCTGAGCGCGGTGCAGCCGGTCTCAAAAAGGACAAAAAAAAAAAAAAAAAAAAATAGAAGACTAATATTTGGGCCGGCCTGGTGGCGCACTGGATAGTGCGCCGCTTGGGAAGCGCGGCAGCGCCGCCGCCTAAGGTTCCTATACTTCAAACACCCCGGATTCCACACGAAGACACACACTTTTGCAG
>NW_007727090.1:835042-854957 GCF_000696425.1 Galeopterus variegatus
GGGCACGGCTCCCGCGGAGGGGTCGGAGCCCACATACAGGCCGGTTCCCGCTCTCTGGCTGAGCGAGGCGCGGGAGCAATGCCGAGTGTTGCGATCCCGTTGCCGGTCCCCGGTCCGGTACGAGGGCAACACTGAGGGTTGTGATCCGTTGCCGGACAAGGAAAAAGACAAAAGACAAAAAAAAAACAAACAAACAAAAAAAAACCTACAAGCATACAGCACATATTGTTTTCGAACATACATGCTGCATTCACAGAAAACAACTATGCACCAGGCCAGAAAAGAAACCACAGTATCCCCTCTTCCCTAAATCATTAGAGACTAAATTTTCTAACCATAATACGATAAAATTAGAAATCTATTACAGAACAGCTTTTTAAAAAGTGGTTGTGTATTAGTCCTTCTGTTGCTTATAACAAAATAGCTGAAACTGGGTAATTATAAAGAAACAATATTCATTGCTTACATGTTTTGGATGCTGGGAAGTCCACAGTCCAGGGAACATATCTGGTGAGGTGACTCTACATCAATGCAGGGTGCTGTAGACTGGATGCCCCCAACTCCAACCTCATTGGAGTTTAAATCCCTGTTGTAACTGTTGAAGGTGGGAAATCTTATTATGGTAATTGAAAGGTGGGGCCTTGAAAAGATGAGTAGATTGCAGGAACATGCCTAGTGAATGGATTAAAAATGGTGGTCATGGGCATGGTTTGGAAGCCTTTACAAGGAGAACGAATGAGGAGATTAGTTTCCTTGCTCCACCATTTTTGCAATGTGATACCTGCTGTCACTATCGCCACCACCAAGGCCTTCACCAGCTGTGTTCCCTGGACTTTGGACTTCCCAGGCTCAGGAACTACAAGCAATAAATTTTGTTTTCTTTATAAATCACCCAGTTCTGTAGTATTTTATTATAAGCAACAGAAACGCAATAATACACAGTATGTTATATGGTAAGAATGGCAGAAGACAGAGAAATATATTCTTATGCATTCTCCTTTTAAAGCCACCAGAACCATTCCTATTCCAAGAATAGGTCAATTCTTTCGCAAGGGTACAGTCCTCACAATCCAATCACCTCTCCAAGGCCCTGCCTTTCAACAACTACAATAGGGTTTCTTACCCTCTTAACACTATCACAGTGGGGACCAAGACTCCAACACATTAAACTTTGGGGGGACACAATTCAATCCATAATAGGTTATAAACTGAAAAAATATATGTATTAATTAAGCTTTGAGTTTAAAAGAAAATCATATCAAAAGCTGAAACATTCTTAATTTAAAATTTATGGCACATCCCCTAACTAATGCTAATGGTATAGAAATAGGTTGAAGGAAACATACTTTAAATACATTTATCAAAAAACAATCAAGATTGATGGTGGACTAATGGGTACAAAACTATGCCATCTACCCTAAGTGAATCATTGTGCAGTATATGCATATATTAAAACAACACACTGTATTCCATAAAATGTATAAATAAATGTTAAAATAAAACAAACAAACAATCAATCAAGACTGAAAACAAAAAAGTTAAACATTGACATCGATAAAGTTGGGAAAAAGAATACTGGTGTCCAAAAAAATGTGGAAAAAGTAAATTCAAGTAAGAAACAAATAAGGAAATTACAAAGATAAGGGCAGAAATAAGCAAAACAAAAAAAAAGATAGAAATGAGGAATAAAACAAAAGCTGTTAATTGGAAATGACAAAAAGATCAATCTTTTGTAAGACTGATCAAGGACAAAAAAGAAAACACAAAGAAATATAGAATAAAAAGTAGGAAACCAGACGTGACATTAAAAAAATAATGAAATTTTATAAATATGTGCCAATTAACTTGTAAACAAAATGGATACACACATAGAATATAATCAAATGTCTAATATGGCACAGAAAAAAAAAATAAAACTAAAGTATCTAAATATCCATAGAAGAAACCTACGTGGTAATCAGTAATTTCCCTCTGGAAGAGGCACAAGGACTAGGTCCAAATAGTTTTATAGATGAGACCTCTTAAACTTTCAAAGAACAAATAACCCCTACTTTATACAAACTGATCCATGACATAGGGTTTACAACACAAGCGTAGTTTAACATTAGAAAATCAATCAATCAATATGATTCATCATATGCTATGGTTTAGATGTGGTTTGTTCCAACCAAAGCTCAGGTTGAAATTTGATCCCCAATATGGCGCTTTTGGGAGACAGCGCCTAGAGGGAGGTGTCTGGGTCATGGGGGCAGATTCTTCATGAACACATTAATCCCCTCCCTCAGGGGTGAGTTCATTCTCTCTAGCAGGAATGGATTAGTTCCCATGAGAGTGGGCTGTTGAAGAGTCTGTTTTCCTCAGTTTCTCTCTTGCTTCCTCTCTTGCCATGTGATCTCTTTGCACACACTGGCTATCCTTCCACTTTCCACCATGAATGGAAGTAGTAGCCTGAGGTCCTTGCCAGATGCAGCTGCCCAATCTTGGAACTTCCAGCCACCACAATCATAAGCCAAATAAAGCTCTTTTCTATATAAATTACCTAGTCTCAGGTATTCTGTTACAGTATCATAAAACCAACTAAGACACCACTTTAATAAACTTGGGGAGAAATCACATTATTATCTCAGTAGGTGTAGAAATACTCTAAGTTTAGTACCTATTTATGATTTATACTTAATAAAAGATATGTACCAAAAACATTACATATAACATTGGAGTGAGCAGGACTGAAGACATATAGGGACCTAAAACTGCATGAGCCCTAAAAGATTTTAAAAGGATACAGTTTATTAGCAGGCATTTCTCTGAGTGCCCTCTTTTCCCATGGTTATTTGATATTCTGAACCTTGGTTATGGCACAAGATGACATTATTTACATGAGTGTAAAGTTGTTTTCCAGACAGCCTGAAGCTGCACACTTGCATATACTATCTAAGGGATACCAGCGTTTAGGGGGGGAAAAAAAGTTAGGGAAAAAAGTGGCAGAATTCAGAGTACAGAGTTTTTCAGTGTTAGAAAGAGACCAAGCAATGGAAGATAGTAAAGTACCTGCTAGATCTGAATATAAGAAATCCCTGTTAATCTTTTTTTTTTTCTTTTTTCCTTTTTTTGGTGACTGGCCTGTACAGGGACCCGAACCCCTGACCTTGGTGACAGCACATTTGCTGGAGGAATATGAGAGAAACTGAATGAATGAATACTACACATGGCCTTTGTATTTCTGTAAAGTAGGAGCCAGGACCATCTGAGACGTAGAAGGACAAAAGCAGGAACAGAGTGAAGGTTTTAGATAGTAGCCATAGAAAATGAAAAAGCTGACAAGAGACAAGCTAAAGATTTGCTGAGGGGGCAGCTAAAAACATATGCCACTCATTTGTAGTGGCATCAAGCCACTCAGTTGTTTGTATTTCTCCAAGAGGCCACCATACCCTGAGTTCAGAAGTAGGTGACTGGATGGATTCAGAATTGTAAACCCGTCAAATCCAACCCAACTAAAAGATGGCTTAACCAGAGGAAATTATGTTAATAGTTAATGAATGGCCGAAGTAGTAAATTCTGCAAGCAAGGATATAAGAATGACAGAAGAACTATAGGGAACAGACAAACTAAGAAAAAAGGAAGAAGGGATCCAGGACCAGAGGTGAGATCAAGAGTAAGAGAATGGGGCTGGCCATTGCTCAGTTAGAGCACAGTATTGGTAACACCAAGGTCAAGGGTTTGGATCCCCCTATGGGCCCCCTGCCCAAAAAAAAAAAAAAAAAAAGTGAGATAAGACTAACCAGCAATCTATCTATTCCTCCCTCCTCTACTCTCCTCTATCTTGGTTCATCAACAAATAACTTTCAGACTCATCTCCCAACAGCTTAACTTCGATCTTGACACTATTTTGTTTAAATAAGTTCTCCACTGCTTATCAAATCCAATCTAAATTCTTTGTCTGAGTGCTCAACTGTCTTCCCTGTTTTGGCAGCAACCTACCACTTCACCATACATCCCCTTGTACACTGAGTCCAACTAGACCACCTAACGATCTTCAAGCACATAAATACAGCTCACACTGCCGTTGAGTGGTTTTGTTCCACCTAAAGTGACTACTCATTCTTCTTCCTTGGGGTTGCCAGATTTAGCAAGTAAAAATACAGAATGTTCAGTTAAATTTGGAGTTCAGATAAACAATGAATGATTTTTTTTTTTTGGTACAACTATGTCTCATGTAAAATCTGTATTATCTCATCCATCCTTTAATGTCACTCTAAAATATTATCTTCATCATGAAAGTCTTTCCCAACTCCTTCAAAACTGTATTCCTTCCTTCTTTCAACCAACAAATATTTAGTGTGCTAAGTGCCGAGAGTAAAAACTGCGAGGAAAGTACAGTCTTTTCCTCCAAGGAAATTCCAGGCTAGAAAAGTGGGGAGAGAACTAAGTAGACAGTTATGAAAAAGAAGTTAAGTGAAATGTGTCATGTGAGCCAAAAGCAGGCACCCGTCTCCCTCTACTTATACAATGGATACTTATGAAAACTTACCGAGAAAAGAGGCACATTACACTCAAAACATGAACTCAAATATTTGCTGAATAAATAAAACTCCTTCAAAAAATTTCTCAAGAAGAATATACTTTAGTAAACACAATTTCTTTTTTTGTAATGGTTTCCAGTTTGATTTAACAAAGTTACCATTTAGCCAATTTTTTAAAAAAGAAGAATGTCTTCAATGTAATGGAACTATAATGATGGTCCAATCAATGACCAATTACTTTGGATAGATTGGATAGATAAAAATATACTGAAATTTTCTATGTCCTAAAAAAGAGAGCAAAATAGAAAAAAGCTTACCACACGCTGAGCCGCTATCAATGCTGCTAATGTACTTCGCCCTGGCGCTCCTGGAGCACAGAAGGAAACCTGGACTTTGTTTCCCCTGATGGTCATACCATTTGTTGCTTGCTGAACCTCTTCAGCGAGCTCTGCAGTGGAATATTCAACCACTGCAAAGCCACCAATGTAACTACCTTCATCCTGTGCAAGCTGATGTAATACATTTTATTAAAAAGGAATTCTGATATTTACCTAGAAACATTTATTTACAATATATAATTATCAAATTCAAGAACAAGTATATCAGAGCATACTGGTGAAAATAATGTATTCTTTCTCCATGAAAATAAAAGTTTACTAGTTGCTTAGATACAGTCCTTCCTGAAGACAGGAAGATAAAAAAAGTCTGTCAAATTTCTTTTAAGTTCTTTGATTTTCTAATTTAACAGTCAAAGCTCAAATGATAATAGTCCCTACATATTAACAAATATATATAACTGGTAATTTATAGGAAGATATGGTGACACAATAATTAAAACTTTCTCTAAAACAAAATTCACTAGAATTTTTTTTGGTGGGGTGTGGCTGGCTGGTATGGGGATCCGAACCCTTGTCCTTGGTGTTATAACAATGCACTCTAACCAACTGAGAAACCAGCCAGCCTTGACCACATACATGGACAATAAAACGTAGTGAAAAAATATTTGACCACATATCAACGTAAAATAAAGTTAGTACGATCAACAGAAGAAAGGAAGAACCATTTTCAACTTTTATTTCAATATTTTAGGCAGATCCCAGATCTTTGGCCAAGTATACCAAAGCAAATCTTATTTAGGAAAATTGTGCCCAGGTTTGTTAAAATACCACATGTAACATAAAATCTTTACATGTGGGGCCGGCCCGGTGGCGCACTGGAGAGTGCGCTGCTTGGGAGCGTGGCGGCACTCCTGCCGAGGGTTCGGATCCCATGTGGAGACCGGTTCCTGCTCACTGGCTGAGCGCGGTGCAGGCGCAGCACCGAGGGTTGTGATCCCGTTGCCGGTCCCTGGTACGGGCACAACACCGAGGGTTGCGATCCCGTTACCAGTCAGTAAAAAAGACAAAAAGGAAAAAAAAAAAATCTTTACATGTGTCCTAAATAAACTCTTGCCACATAGAACTCATGTTATTTCCAGTCACCCATCGGCAAGAGTATACAGGAAGATACTAAAGTCCTGGATCTATAAAGACTGGTACAAAGAGCAAAAATAAGAACAAAATAAGACACTAAAACTTTTCTAAGTTTTGAACATGTCTGAATTATCTTAAACACACTCACACTATAAAGTGATAAATGTGACAAAATTAAGCTTGGTATGTCTTTGAGAACACATATTACAACACTTCTATTTCGATTTAATATCTCATAAGTTAATATTACAATTAAATCATTTATTAGTTTTTAGTGTCTTTCCTCTTATTTTTGAAGCTTAACTTTTTTCTACTTTCTTGTATATTTAGACCTAATTTCTATTTTTTCTTAACGTTCTTTCTTCCTTTTAAAACTACCCTCAAAAGTCTTTTCTCCATTAAACTTTTTCCAATCACAAAGAAAGGGAAAATATCCACCTCTTCCAAACATTTTTCTAACAATCCTATTCCTCTTATAGTTCAAACCAAATCTTAAAATCAGATTTGTAAAGCTCTTAGTCCCTTTGGTCTCTTCTCCACAAAGAGACTGTGTCTTTTACTACAATCTACACCAACCTGCTACAGAAAAGAGCCTGAACTTAACAGTCCACTGATGAAAGAGCCATCCTAAAGTTGTTTTATTATAAAAAATATTTTTTACTATTCCTGTTTCATTACAATAATCTATATAAATTACAACATCATTATAAGTCTTTCAAAAGATAAAATCATTTTAAGTCCACAGCATTACTAGTTTCAGAGAGAATATTCATTTTAGTTCAGTATGAGAGCCATTCAAAGGTGTAATGATTTGACTTGTGATTTAGTTAATTTTCCATTATTTTGATGTATTTTAGCAGAAGTTACATGGTCACTCAAAATATTGCAGCAAATGTTTTCTGTCCGGTGTAAAACTAGACTAGATAATCTCTAATGTCCTTTCCAACTCTGGGATTCATAATTCATATACGATTTATGATAATATCCCTTCTAATTTGGGAATCCATAATTCAAATACAATAAATGATAAATGATCTTTCCTTTCACATTTGCTTCAAAGGTCTCAACTAAAAAGCTACAAAGAATTATGTATGGCCACAGGATGATAACATTATATAATTCTTAGTATTCAAGAACAACATATAATGCCAGTGAACTTTCAATAATGGGGCAAAGATTTGATTAAAAATTTGAATATTTTGTAACAAAGAAATAAAACAGTTCTTGGATAGTTTCTTTGATGCTTATTGGGACTGGAGGGGTAGATATGTAAAAAAAAAAAGTAAGATGGTAGCATTAATCTTTTTTTTTTTTTGTCTTTTGTCTTTTTCCGTGTCCGGCAACGGATCGCAACCCTCAGTGTTGCCCCCGTACCGGACCGGGGACCGGCAACGGGATCGCAACCCTCGGTGTTGCTCCCGTGCCTCACTCAGCCAGTGAGCGGGAACCGGTCTGTATGTGGGATCCGAACCCTCGGGCGGGAGCGCCGCCGCGCTTCCCAAGCGGCACACTTATCCAGTGCGCCACCGGGCCGGCCCCCATAGCATTAATCTTAAAAATGTAGTTTACCACATGACCTCACTTGTAAGTGGAATCTAAAAAAGTTGCTCTCATAGAAGTAGAGAATAGAATGGTGGCTACCAGGAGCTGCGGTGGTTGCGGGTGGGGGGGGGGGAATGTTGGTCAAAGGACACAAAATTTCAATTAGCTAAAGGGAATAAATTCAAGAGATCTATTGTATGTGTTTATCTTGTACAACATGGTGACTATAGTTAATAGCGATATATTCTTGAAAAATGCTAAATGGATGTTAAGTGTTCTCACCACAAAAATGATAAAGATGTGAGGTAATACACATGTTAATTAGCTAGCTTTCATCATTCCACAATATAAATGTACTTAAAAACACCATGTTGTACAAGATAAACACATACAATTTTATGTCAAAAAATAAACAAATATATATGCATATATGCGTGTGTGTATGCGTGTGTGTGTGTGTGTGTGTGTGTGTGTGTGTATGTGTATATATAAACACACACCCCAACTCCAAAATTTCTACTGCAATAGTAGGAACTCAACAAATGTATGATGAAATAAAAAAAGGGAAGAAGGAGGAAAGAAGGGAGGTAAGAAGAGGAGGAGCATGGAAGGGAAGAGAGGATGGTAAAAGGGAAGAGAGGAAAGGAAGAAATGAAGAGAAGCAAGAGAGAAAGAACTGATCAGTTGCTATGAAAAATCTGTAAGGGAAGGAGTTATATACAGTATATATTTCTATTTTTTAGAATATATTTAATCTCACTATGATAAAGTGCTTGAAAATTCTCACCAGTGTTGTCAGTTTTCAGGACCTTCTTCAAATGTCTCAGGTACCATTGACCCCATTAAGATAGAAATATACATTCTTTATTAAACCTCATAATACTTTTCTATTCCCTATTACATTTATTCTTCATATAGGATTTGCAATCATTTGCTCACTTGTCAGTCTCTTCCATAAAATGGTGAGGTATTAAGACAGAGTATCTTTCTATTCTCTGCATTTCTGACACTTGGCATAGTGTCTATAATGTCTGGCACAGAGAAGGTGGTAAATAAGAGTTAGATAGACAAACCGATCAATGGATGAATGGCTGGACAAATGGATGGAATGAAAAGGTAAGCAATGGATTTGCTGAGGCATACTTAACTACATAACAATATTGTTTGGCCCACCAACAGAAGGAATTGACTTAAAATTTTCCATGAGATTAAAGTCCTCATTATAGACTAAAGGAGAACTAAATTATCTATTGTGATATTCACACAGGTATGATAAATAAATCTGTGAGTGCATGTAGAACAAATATATATGCATATATATTTAAATATTTCTAATGATCTCTTAAAAATACATACCTGGCAAAACACGGGTCTATGTACACTGGAAAAAAATTGCAACAGTTCTTCTGAATCCCTGTAGTCACTAGGGAGTTTATCTATACAAAGGCACTTAGAATGAATGAGTTCTGAGGCCAATAGATTAACATCCATCCATTGTGCAAAGAGTGCTGATGCTCCCAACTGTTTACCCAATAGCTCCAATCTAGCCTTTGCAGCAAAGTCCTTTTTCATGTATTCCACAAATCCATAACCTTTGGAATGGCCAGTAACTTCACTGTAGACCAAAAAACATCTCTCAATATTTCCATAAGCACGAACAAGTTCTTCAAACTCTTCTAATGTAAAAGAAATGGGCAGGTTGGTAATACACAGCAAAGCATCTGTTGGCTGGAGCTGAACTATTAAGTCTTTTCCTCGAAAAGAATATTGATGAAACATCTGAATTGCATTCTGGGCTTGTTCACCATTCAATAAGGTAACAAAAGCTGGAAAATAACAAAATGAATTAAAGAGCTTTTCTAGGCCAGTGTTTTCAAATTTTTTTGCCCATGACCCACAGTAAGAAAAACATTTTATGTCTGTGACTCAGTACACACTTACATGCACATGTTTCTAAAACAAAATTATCATGAAGTAATACCCCTATTATATACAATGCACTCTGGTATTTTTTATTCTATTTAACTGTGTTTTTAAGGCTGACACCTCCACTAAACTCATGTTATGACCAGTAACTCAAACAGAAAGTACAGGAATTATATTACGAGCTCCACTGTAAGATCCTACAACATTCTGAGGTTCTTCTGTTGTTATTGTTTGTAATCTTTTCCAACCACATGCATATTCAATCTTCCCCTAAAAAACTTATATAAAATATTATAAAGCTTTTATAAAGAATAAGATTACAAAACCTTTCTTCTGAGAGAGTTCTAAAAGATCCTATTTGATAGAAAGGACCTGAAAAAATGAAAGTACAGCAAAAAGACAACAAAATGCCCAAGGGAGGCCAGTTTTTTCTCTAATTCATATATTTATTTTCTTAAAATCAGATCAATTATATCGAAACAGGACACAAACACAATTTGGTATACTTTTTTGATGAACAATATCAAATGAAAAGATCACAGGATTCTGACCTTGGACAAGTAGCTTAACTTCAAATCTTTGTAAAACAATAGAAAACATTTGTCCTGTCTACCTGATGAAGCTGTCCCAGTATCAAGCAATAAACGCATATAATAATTTATATAATTGAAAACATGATACAAATAAGATCCTAAATCAATGAAATATGTACATTTTTTTCTGTTAAAATTAAATTTTAGCCATATCAATTTGTTTACCTGTTGTCATAAAAGAATATAAAAATTTTGAGCAATTTTATAAGAGAAGTTTAAAGCCCCATAAAAGAAATAACACAGAACAACCCACAAGTTACAAATATATATTACTCTCTAAAATTCTCTCCCTCTACCTCTCCTTTTGGAACATATGGTGAAGTTGCTCCATATGAGCATTTAATTTACCCAAATTCAATTACAACATGGTAATATGCTGTGTACAGCAAATATGCATACAGTAAAAAAGAAAGACTTTAAATAGCCTGGGTAATTCTGCTTATCATTTCACTCAATCTGCTCTACCTCAGTTGGTCTTAGTGCCCATGCATCTCAGCACACTGAGTGTGATGCTAACATTTTAAGAAACATGTTTTTTCATTTAACATGGTCTACACATGCAAGGAAACTATTGCCAAAGGAACAGCTAACTCTTCCAACACTAGAGGAAAAAATGGCTTTGCCACCCTTACTGAGAGAATCTCTCTTGGTTTCTAACACCCTTTTTAAATGGCTTGAGTTATTCTGATTCCATACTTTTTCCCTCATGCTAACATAAAATACCATGTAATTCTATTTCCCTAAAACAAGCCCACAAGACAACAACAGTTTGTAAATACTGGCTATATTCCTATATTAGCCCAAAAAATCATCAGTTCATATTTGACTTGAATTCTCAGGGCATTTGAAACTGTTAATCATTCCTTTCCTAACTTCCTTGATACACTCTTTCCTGGTTGTCCAAGAACTCCTTCCTCCATTTCATTTGCTACATCTTTCTCCTCCATTCACATCTCTAAGGTGGTACTCCTTAGGGTGCCTGCCTGGCACATTCACACAGTAATTATCTGTGTGGTTATACCTGGCAGCCCAAGCTATGAATCTCTCCTCTCTCACTCTACCCCTCTTCGCCTGGGCCAATTATGTCCATTCCCATTTATTCAGTATCATGTGCCAGGTACCATGTTAGGGACTACAAATACACTGGCGAACAAAACAGGTAAGATCCCTTTCAACATAGAGCTCACAATCCAATAGGGGACACTAATAAAGATTTTGCATTTAATAAAGACTTACAAATGTGGTGTCATCAAAAAGAAAGTATGAGGGGCTATGAAAGCAATTAAATAGAGCAAAATAACCTCATCTGAGAGCTCACAGAGGCCTCCTATACTTTTATGTCTCCCAAATCTGTTTCTGACCTCCAGTTCCATATCTATCTACATACCGATTCCCACTGACTGTCCAAACATAACTAATGATCTTCATCCTATCTCTGCCAAAAAGAAAAAAAAGAAAAAAAAAATCCCATTACTGTTCTTCTTCCTTTATTCTCTATTTTAGCTGGTAGCAACAATACTCACACATCAGAAACCTGGGAGTTAACTGAGATCCTGTCTCCATCTGTCTCCCTCATAAAAAGAATTCTCAAATTCCCCCCTTTAAACAGGTCTTGAATTCATCCTCAATCCTCTAGGTTTTCCTCTTTTTAATCATTTTTCCATAATCACAATAAAGTGATCTCTCAAAAACAGAAGTTTAAGTGTTTTTATTTACTGCCTAATATGCAATGGTTTGGTATTACCAACAAAGCCAAGTCCCAGCTCAGTCATGCTCTACAAAGTCCTTTATGATCTGACTCCAGCCTCATTAACTGCCATATTTCCTCCCGTCCCACCATAGTTCTTTATTCTCCAACCATACTAAATTATGTATAGCTCCCTGTAGATATCAAGTTGTTTCAGGCATCTATACATTATACATGCAATTCCCTTTCCTACAGAATCCCTCCCCATATTTTCAGCTATGCCAAACGTTTTGTTGACTTCCAAATCCAGTCCACGAATTATTGCATCATGATCTCCAGGAAGCCTTCCCTGGTCCTCTCTTCCAGTTAGAGTTAACCATTCCTTGTTTTATAATACCTATGTATTTTGAACATTGCTTTGATTGTCATATGTATCACACTACGAGTTCACTGTAATATATTTGTTTAGATGCCTGCTCCCCTACTAAACTGTGAGCTCCCTAAATTACTAATGAATGTATTCTCATCAACTACCACAGTGCATGGCACATAGTAGATGTTTTGTAAATGTTAGATGAATGAATAAATAAATGTATGCATACACAGATTAACTGATAAATTTAAAAACTGACAATCTCTTATTTTTTATCTCCATTTATTCAACTTAAATAAGATTTTATGGTAGAATTTCAATAATATAATGAAGCAGATGTGAAAGTTCAGGCAGTAGGAAAAAGAGGTCACTTTTTCCCTTCTATATCTTCTTCCATTTTTTTCCAAGACTACAAATTCTCTAAAATAATATAATTTTTCTCACACTGGCTCTCGAAGTGGCTGATGTCACTCTACAGAGGAAAGGCTATAAGAGAATTTGAGATTAATTTTATAACTATTTTACTAGTTTAATTTAAATATTACACAACTGATCCCAATCCTTTTACAAGTCATTGCTTGGTCTCCTGTCAAGTGATATTGCACAGCTTCGTGTACAGTATAAGAAATTTATAAGTGTACTTCTATTTCTCTCCTCCCAGCCTTTGTATTATTAGTTATACATTTCATTTCTAAGTGTGTTATAAATCTCACAATATAGTGTTATTATTTTTGCTTTTAACATCAATTATCTTTTTAAAAAGATTTAAATATTAAGAAAAAGTCTTGACCTACATAATGACCATATTTGGTATTCTTCATTTTTTTGTGTAGGTACAAATTTCCAACTATCATTTTCTTCTTGTTTGAAGGACATCTTTAAGTATTTCTTATAACACAAGTTTGGTGTTGATGAATTCTTTCAACTTTTGTGTAACTTAAAAACATATTTATTGCACCCTCATTTTCTTTAAAGTTTTATTTTATTTTTAATTCACACAATAATAATTGTACATATTTATGGAATACAGTGTGATGCATCAATACATGTATACATTGTCTAATAATCAAATCAAGGTAATCAGCTAATCTATCATCATCCTCATTTTTCAAAGATATTTTTCATGGGTAAATAATTTTAGGCTGACCTTTTCTTTTTCATTCATTAAAGAAAGAAAGATGCTGCCTGTAGTCTTCTCACTGTGTTGTTTCCAAGAAACCTGTGGTCATTTTAATCTTTGTCCCTGTACATACGATGTGTCCTTTTGGGGTGGGGGGATGCTTTTAAGATTTTCTATCACTAATCGTAAGCAATTGATTATAATGTGCCTTGTAGTTTTCTTTATCTTTCCTGTGCTTGGAGTTGGTTGAACTTTGTGGATATCTGAGATTAGAGTTTTCATCAAATTTGGAAATTTTTCAGCCATTAATTATTAAATTTTTTCTCTACTACCCTCCCCGCCAACTTTCAGGGACTATAATTGCTCCAACATTTGGACTCTTGAACTTGCCCCACAGTTCACTGATACTCTGTTCATGTTTTATAGTTTTTTTCTCTGTTTCATTCTGAATAGTGTTTATCACTGATTTCAAGTTCATTAATCTTTTCTTCTATAATGTTTACCCTGCCATTAATTCTATCCAGTGTATTTTTCATTTCAGACATTCCAATTTTCATCTCTAAAAATTTCATTTGGATAATTTTTTGTATCTTCCATATCTCTACTTGACATGTTCAGTTTTTACCATAACTTCTTGTACATACGCAACACAGTTATAAAAACTAGTTTAATGTCCATTTTTTTTGTTTGTTTGGTTTTTTTGTCCTTTTTGAGACCGGCCGCACTGCGCTCAGCCAGTGAGCACTGTGAGCGCACCGGTCATCCCTATATAGGATCCGAACCTGCGGCAGGAGCACCGCTGCACTCCCAGCGCCGCACTCTCCCGAGTGCGCCACGGGCTCGGCCCTTAATGTCCATTTTCATTAATTCATTTCTGTCAATTCTAGATCAACTGATGGATTTTTCTCCTCAATACAGGTTATATTTTCCTGCCTCTTCGCCATGTCTGGGAAATTTTTACTGGATGCCAGACATCACAAATTTTACCTTGTTGGGTGCTAGATGTTTTTGTATTTATAAAAATATTCTTGAGTTTTGTTCTAGGATGTGGTTAAGCTACCAGGAAACAGTTTGATCCTTTCTGGTCTTGTTTTTAAGTTTTGTTAGGTAAGATAAAATCATCATTACTCTAGAGTAAATTTTCCCCATGATTAAGAAAAAACCCTCCTGTATATTGCTCCTGATGCTCCATGAATTATGAGGCTATCATCCTGGCTAGTGGGAACAGCACACTGGCTCTACGTGAGTTGTGAAAACTGTTACCACTAATCTCTTTGTTAATATTTAGTAACACTGAAATTGTGCATAACCTATGACCCAGCACTTCAATTGTGGAGAAACAGTTGCAATGCACATTAGAAGACAATTAAAGGGCCATCCCAAGGCTCACTTGGGAGAGTGTGGTGCTGATGACACCAAGGCCACAGGTTTGGATCCCTATATAGGGATGGCTGGTTAGCTCACTTGGGAGAGTGTGGTGCTGATGACACCAAGGCCACAGGTTTGGATCCCTATATAGGGATGGCTGGTTAGCTCACTTGGGAGAGCATGGTGCTGACAACACCAAGTCAAGGGTTAAGATCTCCTTACCGGTCATCTTAAAAAAAAAAAAAAAGAAGAAGAAGAAGATGACAATTAAAAGGATATTCACTGCAGTATTATTTGGAATACTGGGAAAGTTAAAGTTTCCTGAATATCTATCAGTAACGGATACATCAATTGTAATAAATTCACATGACAGAATAATATGTGGTAGTTTAAATCAATGAGCTAGAGTTATATGTATTAATGTGGAAAGATCTAAAAAACAATGTTGAGTTAAAAAAAAAAGCAAGTTACTAAATAAAACATAGAATACCATTTAGAATACCATTTATATAAAGCTCAAAAGAAAACCCATAATAATACCATTGATTAATATATATATAATGTATAAATTACAGGTATTACTCAAGACACTGTGGTAACAAGCTGCCCTACAATCTCAACAGCATAACAAAACCTTTTCTTCTTGTTCATGCTGCATATCCCATGCTGAAGTTAAGGAAGACAGAAGGCTTTCCTCTTTATGGTCATTCTGGGATTTAGGTTGAAAGAGTCTCTGTAACCTTCCCCAATTACTTTAGCAGGGGGAAAGGTGAGCAGTAAATCAAATGCTGGCTCTGAAATCTTCCACCTAGAAGGGATACATGTCATTTCCACTCTCATTTCATTCATCAAAAAGCAGATAACATGTCCACCCCTACCTTCAAAGAGGGACAGGGAAGTACTACCTTATTTCATGCCCAGAAGAAAAGAACAAGAATCTGTGAACAGCTCTAATGACTACCACAATATAAAGGCACAGATTGGAAAATATGAACCAAATTCATAAGTGCTTGCCCCTAGGTAAAGTGGGAGGAAAGGAATGGATTCAGAGAGCAGTAGGAACTGGATTTCATCTTCATTGTAACATTCCTACCATTTTTTAAAAAAAACCTAAAAAAATTCAGTAGATCTACATTACAACTCTAGCATGTATATACTTTTTAAAGTCAAAATATTAACAATTGCTAATTTGGGAGTAGATGTGTACATAGTGGTTATATCATCCTCCATACTTTATTTTCTCAAAAGTCGCTTTTAAACACTTACGTGACATATGCACACAAAGGAAATAACCTAGTTTAGTTTTTTAATATCACAGACATAAAACTAGTTCCTAGAAAAACTAAGCAAGTTTCCCTACTTGCCCTCCTAAAGGTCAAATCACACAGTCTATTCACTAAGTCCAGTAATATATTATTAAAATTGAGGGACACCAAGCCTATTAAGAACACCGTTTATAACATACGAGGGGTCTACAAAAAGTTCACAGGATGATTCATATTATCCTTTAATTCTATTTTGCCATGAACTTTCTGAGGTACCCTCACATAACTTTAGAACACCTATAAAAATTCATAAGTCTAGTAACATTATATTAGTTAATGTGATTAAAATTTAGGATACTAATATTACCTTCAGAAACTAAATTATGGAATATTTATATGATTTAATGCTTAAGAATTTCATAGGTTAGCTTAAGCATTAAAAGACATTAAGGTTTCTTGTTTGACAATGAGTAAAATGAAATCAGATGCTTAGAACTAAAATTTTACCTGTTCGTTTATTTCTGTCCACGTAACAGTACTTTAACTCGTAGTCTTTTAACAAATCATGAACTTCCTGAAAAAGACAAAACCATGAATTCAAAAAAGACACAAATGTAGTTAGTGGATAATCTAGCTCTATTAGCCTACCACCATCACCACCACCATGCCCCATGTAAAAAAAAATCTTTCATGGATCCCCATCACTTATTTAAAGAGGCATTCAAAGCCCACCAGATATGCCACCAGCCTACCTCTCCAAATACATTTCCCAATACAACCCCTATACATTGTCCATATTTCTGCTCAAATGAAATATTCTATTTCATGAGCACACCATGCACTGTCCTCTCTCTGTATTTCTGCTCACACTTATACCTTGACCTAGCATTGGGCAAACTATCACTAAAGTTCCTAAATTTTTCCTGAAATCACATGCATCTTTTGAAATCCCAGCTCAGATGTTCTATCAATAAGCTTTTTCTCGCCGCCACACTCCCAAGCGGCACACTCTCCAGTGTGCCACCAGGCCGGCCCTATCAATAAGCTTTTTCTGATAATTTTCCACAGAATGTGACCTCTCCCTCCTTTATGCTAACAATGGTCATAACTTTATTTATGCCTCTCTTATGGAAATAAATATTATATGTATTTCTATTTTTTTGTGCTATATACTGAACTTTTAACGAGTAATATACCTTTAGATGCTTGTAGCACAAACTTGTAGAAAAAAATAAATGTAGATTGTAAATCTTAACTTAGAAATCTCTGGATATGAGGGCCAGCCTGTGGCTCATTTGGGAGAGTGTGGTGCTGATAACCCCAAGGCCACAGGTTTGGATTCCTATATAGGAGGGATGGCTGGTTAACTCACTTGGGAGAGTGTGGTGCTTACAACACTAAGTCAAGGGTTAAGATCCCCTTACCAGTCATCTTTTTGAGGAAAAAAAAAAAAAAAGAAATCCCTGGATATGAAAACAACCAACAACCACCATGGTTTAGTACATAGTTCAATTTGTTTCCCCTGTGCTCGCCAAGATGTTTAAGCTGGCTTCTGGTTCATTCCACTTCTATTGCTAACCCAGCCTACACTGTCTTCTTCTGATAGCACAACTTCCATCCACTTTGGAGCCTAAAAAAGTAGATTTCATACTTCCCTGATCTTTCCTATTAAACTTACAGTACTTGAGTACAGGAACCGTATTTTATATATTTATATATTACCTATATTGATTAGCATATGGTAGGCACTCAAATATACATTAAAGTGAATATAATTGCTCATTGTTGAATTGATATGTGGCCCTGAAAATTTTACTCATAATATACCACAGATGCAGTTACTATTTTCAAAGGAATTGGACTATCACATAGGTGGACATTATGACCCCAGATTAGAGAGTTACAGCCCATCTGTTTTGTATTGCAAATGAATAACATAAACATACACAGTAGTAGTATGTTAACTACATAATCTAGAATGTTTAATTCAATAATAATAATAATTCTTATTATTGCTATTGTTATAGTTAACATTTATTTAGCTTTTACGAGGTATGAGGTACTGAATTCACCTTTTATTAAAAATTAGGAAACCAGAGCAGGGTGAAGTCAATTGACATGGTCATATAGCTAGTAACTTGCCGAGTGGAGATTCACCCAATTGGTCTGGCTCCAGGGACTGCACTCTCAATTTCTATACCATATTGCCTTATTTCTTCCAGTATTAACTTTAAGAACAGTACACTACTATTAATAGTTATAAAAACAATACCACTAGTGCCCTAATAAGTAATCATGAGAGTAATATAGAAATGGAAAATAAATGACGACAGTTACAAGTTGTGAAATATTTTTCCTTTCAACTCAGTGCAAGAATGATAGAAGAGTGATATAATAGGCAAAGTACAAAAACATAAAGCTGAGTGAAAAAGAGATAATCACCTATGACAAGCAAGTTAAAGTTGATAGTTTAGTATTCCTTACTAGTAAGCCAATATCAGAAATGTTTAAAAATATATACACACCAATTTTGTAAAATATTATTTGCTGAATCATGATACTATGACAAATATACAGATTAGTTCATAAATTAATATGGTAATTTTTTATCTTGTAAGCTTCAATGCTTTCTTAGACTTACAAAAACAGTTACTGAATTCTTAAGAAAACATAACTCTCTCAATAGCATAATAACATATACAATCTTGCCAATTGACTATTTTAATACTTTATACAGAAGGTAAAGGTAGGGTTTTGTTCGAAGGGATCCACTGCATGCTTTCAGTTGCACAACAATCTCTCGTTTCACTGTTTAACAGCTGTCAAACGCTAGATAAAGAAAACATGATACTGCTCTTCACATTATCAAGTATCCGTAAACAAATGGCATGTTATTCTACTCATTCAGCTAAGAGAATTACCTAAGAGAGAGTTTAAGTATTCAAAGATGCACTTTGCAACTTAGAAACTTCATTTTGAAAACACCTGTATTTCTAATCATAGCTTTTCTCTATATAAGATGTGAGATACAGAGTTTGCCAACTGGGAAACCTTACAAAGCTCCCTACAAAGAAAAAAACAATTATTTTTCTCCATGCCCTGGTTGCTCCGACCCAGGCAAAAGTGGGTCACCCCTCCTTTTGAGCCCCAGTAAGTTGGTCAAATTAAAAACTTACAACCTAAAAGAGAGCCCTAATAACAATTTGCCAAAATTCTACGCTCTGTCACACAGAACTGAAAGGAGGAAAATTACAGCTCCCTATACTAGTCTAGCTTTATAACATCTCCACTAACTTACAAACTAATTTTAGGAATGAAAACACTTTGTCCTCTCACGTGCAATATCAGTTACAAATTTCTTTGAGTAGCATAAACTAATCAAAATTGACATTAGATAGCTTTAGAAACCTATTTCCAGACCGGATTCACTATCACTCCCTGAAGTTATATGAAAAGTTTTGCACAAACGAAATGTTTTTTGGAAAGAGGATCAATAGCTTTCAACTCAAAGCAGTCAGTCTACGACCCTCCTTCTACCCCCAACACAGGTTAAATAACCATTGTTCCAGTTGGTCTGGACTCCTTCCTGAAAAAAACTCAGCCTTAGTTATAAACCTGAACCACACTGTCTTCTAAGCCCTTCACAGACTTAGTTTCTCTTTTTTTTTTTTTAACTGTTCTAAGAAAGGTTTTCAAAGATTAAAGAACATTAATTTTAAAGTCCACTGCTTTAAAAAAGGAAACAATTTTGTTAATTTTCCTTTAAATTTTTAAGCAATTTGATAATATTAAAAGATTATCTGTAACACATATTAAGTTATGAGACATAATAATTAAATAAACACTCAGGAATCTACTACCACATTGAAGGACTAAAACATAAGACAACACTGTTGCATCCAAGTATGTGTTCCTTAGCTATCCAATACCTCCACCTTCCCCTATGGTATCTATGTATCTTTCCGTGGATATGTATCCCAAACAACATACTCTTTTTTTTTTTCGTTAAATTTTTATTTTGTCAATATACAATGTATATGATTATTATG
>NW_007727091.1:5650-7487 GCF_000696425.1 Galeopterus variegatus
ACCTAATTTCAGTGTCAAGTGAAATAATTTTAGGATGCACTCAAAAGTAGGTCTTTTAAGGATTCATCTAAAGCATTGTCTCAGTCCTCTCAAAAGATAGTTTGAATCATTGACCAACTGCTTTCCACATTTCTTTCTCTCCACACCAGGATGTATTTAAAATAACATTTATTTACAAAACTGTATCTTAGCAACAGTGGCACTGCACAANCTCGGGCGGGAGCGCCGCTGCGCTTCCCAAGCGGCGCACTTATCCAGTGCGCCACCGGGCCGGCCCACCACCTACCATTTTTGAGCTACTGTGAGCAGGATCTTCACTCATTACTCAGAGCAGCACATACAAAAGCAACCAAACCTGGTCTAAGTTTTCAGCCCTATTTTCCCTTCTAAGAAACTGAAGGAAATACCAAGAATGCTCATTGCCTTCAGATATTATTTCAGATAATAGTGAAATGATCTGCTGCTCTAAATTACTTTCATTTACTTAATAAATATTCACTAGAAGCTAACCATGTACCAAGTACTGAGCCAGGCACTGGTGGGGGTAGGTGGGGTAAGAATGGGAGGAGAGGTGATATTGAAACATGTGAGGTCCAGCTTGTGACTGCAGACACCTTAAAGTCTGGTGAAGAAGTTGCACATGTGATAACAGTAGTAGTAATAATAATGATAATAGAAAGCAGTGATCCAAGGGGTGGAAAGACAAGAGCTGTTTGTGGTGACTTGATTATGGAAGAGCTCCTGGTGCTTCTGTCAGTAAGTGAGTGGATGATGGAGCTTTTTCTCAACGTGGCCCTGCTGAATTAGTCAATGTTACAAAGACTTAACAAGGCCTAGCAGTAAGGGTGACACTTGAAATCCAGTCAAGAAGTTTATCACATGCTAAAAAACTTATGATTAATAAACAAAATTAAGTTATATGAGTATTTCTTGAATACACACAGGCTGGGAGATAGGACAAGTCAGCTCAGTCTTGGGGAAGAAGGAAAGAAGTATATTAGGCAAAGCCTGATCACCTGAATGTGGCTAACAAGAATTTCGTCTGGGGTTATAAGAACAACATGAAATAGGCCAATGGAACAGGACTCATTCACAACCCAAGAAGGAGCCAGGGCAGTTGGGCTGGCTTTTGGCAAAGTGGCTGAAGCAGACAAAATCTGACTTTGAAACCCCACATCACACTTCCAGTTCCTTTCCTCTCTTGCCTGGCAACCAAGGCACTTTTTAGAGTCTTCATCTCTCACCACCCTTTTATCCTGTTGACAGTGAGTTGCCCAGAAATGCCCCTCTAAAGCATAAGCTGAAGAGAGCTTGTGGCTTCCTCTTTCCTCCTGGAAGCACTCACATTTCAATGCAGGCTCCTGAAAGAGGGAAAGTCATAGGGCTTTAAGATCTGGATGTCTAATGGTGGGTTTTCAGGTTGTGATGGACGAGTTATCTGGAAGCAACAGGCTTTTCTGCCCCCCTTAGAGCAAGCACCCAGGGAACAATCACTCCAGGTTCTCTGTCAGGCAGCCTGCATGCCAGCTGCTCTCTGAAATAGGATCAGGACTGTCTAGTTGGAATCTCTTCAGATGAGACGGGTTTTTTTTGTTTGTTTGTTTGTTTTTAGTGAAAAGAGTAAGACACATGTTAAGGAAAAAGTATTCTTACAGAGACCTGTGGCAACAATATCTGTCTTTTCAAACTGGCCAAATCACTAGGGTTGCAAAACATCTCATTATTGTTGTGAACCTTAGACTTGATCATTCTCTCTTCGGCCCTTCACCTTTCTTCACCTAATTTCAGTGTCAAGTGAAATAATTTTAGGATGCACTCAAAAGTAGGTCTTTTAAGG
>NW_007727091.1:7746-13689 GCF_000696425.1 Galeopterus variegatus
GATGTATTTAAAATAACATTTATTTACAAAACTGTATCTTAGCAACAGTGGCACTGCACAAGAGTGTGTTATCTAAAGCAAACCCATTCTAGCCATAAACTATATAAGCAAAGCAGCCAAATGTGATTGGTACAGTTCTGTGATATTGTGAGGCTGAGGTGTTATATGAGATCAAAGGCATATTTTTCAGACTTGAAGTGATCTATTATTCATGTTTAACTGAGGGCTGGGCAACATTTTTTATTCATAATTACAGAATCATAAAATTTTAGAGGGATACTGTGGGCTTCCTACTCCAGTCCTTTCATATTATAATGGGGTTAAAAAAAAAAGGTGAGAAAAAGAAAGGATAATTCACTTTCCTCAGAGGACAAAGTGGAAGAGCTGGTGTGAGAAATCAGGCTTTCTGTGACTAGTTTAGTTACTCCAGTAACTTTTGTATGAGAACACTGACTTGGTCTTTATTCCACATGGATTCACTTAAATTATCACTTCTAAAATGGGCTTCTGAATCAATTGTTTCAATGTGTACAAATATAGATTTGAAAAAGCTTTTATTTTTTGTGCAAGACATAAAAAGGTAATAATTCCAATTTACATAATTCACAGCCTACTGTTATTACCTTTGCAGAGCTCATTGAAACTGAGAATTCCACATGATAGTAAAAAACTAAGTGATTGCTTGTGATCAATAACGAAATCTACTTGTTTGTTCATGTCCAAATTAAGGAACACTTGGCCAGTTTAGTGAGATGTTGTTAATAGTGCTGGTTTTAGAGTTAGAGAGCTTCAGTTTGAATCCCAACTCTACTTTCTAATTTCTAATGTTGCCTTGGAAAAGTTGCCTGATGCCTGTGTGCATCAGTACCCCCAGATAAAAAACTGACGTATACTCATATTTATAGGATTATTGGGAAAATTAAATGAGATAAGGTGTGTGCTTGTAACAGTTCCTAGTAAGCAGCACAAATATAAATGTTAACTTTTGTAATTTGTAATGGTAAGTTGTTAGGATACTAAAATTAAGTTCTGGCTACAACTTTCTTCCTTTGGTCTGAGAACCTACATTCAAATTCCAAAAATCTAGCTTTAATAGTAAGAATACTCTTGTGGCTGTTTCACAAATTACGACAAAAGTTTTTCACTCATTTCCTCAGTGGTTTTGTTTTCGTTTTAATTCTTCTGTTTTAATTAAATTTAATTCTTCTAGATCCATTGGCAAAATGGCTAACCAGGTCTTGAAACAGAGGGAAAAAAACAAAAACAAAAAACCCAAAAAACCTTACCTTCTATATGATTTAAGAATCCATGGCTTCAATCCCATTAATGTGATCTTCAAATAACCAAATCAGTCAGTTTCAAATAAAAAGTACTGGAAGTTTATTTATTTACAACTAAGTGATAAAAGAAACTGAAGTCTTAGGAGGTTAAACATTTATTCTAAGTAAAAAACCCATTCAACAATGGATTAAAGTCATCATTACTTTATCAGTGACTTAAATTTTAAATGAAAAGTCTAAATTTTTATGTTTTTATTCAGGCATGGAAGATGCCAATATTTTCATATATGTTCAGCCAAAGCCAAAATCAAACACTATTTTGCTGACTATTAAGCTATCTATAAAATGAATGAAAAATATGAAAGGGGTAAGCAATCTTGATAATGAGGTAAGATATTCTTTGTATGCTTGTGCATTGCTGATAAATCATTAAGAGCTGTTGCACTAAAGCTACTGGAGGTTTTTAAAAATTATTACAAATAATTAAAATGAATGTCTTTGACAGTTATTAATGCAGTAGAGAAAATAAAGTAAATGAGGAAAAAAGTTTACCTTGATTTTTCACCAGAACAAGCAGTTAGGTTCTTTTTCTTAAAGCCTGTATTGATATTTACAGAATACAAAGTAATGACATAATTTTTTCAAAAACATAAACTCAAGTGTGAGCTGGCATCCATTAATACCTCATATTATCTAATTTGGGTGTTATCCTTGATTTGGTCAGTCTGTAACATTTGCATAGTTGATAATTATAAAACTTCCATTTGAGTACTGNGATTTGGTCAGTCTGTAACATTTGCATAGTTGATAATTATAAAACTTCCATTTGAGTACTGTAAATACTTTAAAAGTATTTTTCACCCTTATTACTTATCTACTTGGAAAGAAGTTGCAAATGAGAGTCGGATAAATTAGGCGACTACGCTGAAGAAACACAGCTGGTCAGTGATGAAGCCAAAGCAGGAATCCAGGTCTCCTTAATCCCAGACTGCAAGTTTTACAAAAAAACTGTGCTCTCAAATCAAATCAAGTGTTTCCAATTTTCTTCTATTTCCCATCCCAAATTATCTTGTACATTCTTTGCTTCTGGTTAGAATGCCTCCATATTCCACAATTACTGTTTCCTTAAGGTATGAACAAAAAATACCTTAAAAAGTGTCATCCAGTGTTTTTGCTAAAAATGACTTTCCAAATCTCATCCTAGACTGAGTCAGAATTTTTCAGATTTGGGCATTAATTATAACAGCTTCCCTGGTCATTCTTATACACACTGAAAGGAAGCACTAGCCAGCATAAGTAAGTCTGACTCCTTAGCTTCAAATACAAGGCCTTCTGTGTTTGGCACTTGCCTACCTCTTCAAGCTTATTTTAACCGCAATTTCCTCCACTGAATTTTATTCTCCAGAAAAATCTTCCTATTTAGAGCTATCCAACCACACCTATTCTTGCACATCTCTGGGCCTTTGCACTCACTCCCTCTGTCTGGAAAATCTCGCTTTCCCCACCCATGTCCATCTACTTGACAAACTACTCATTCCTGAAACTAGGTCAGACTGCTCCCACTTTTCCCAGCCTTTTCTCTATCCCTAGAAGCAAAATCGATCACTTCTGCAGCTCTTCATAGCAGCGTGTGTATTTATCTGTTTATTTGTGTCTTGTACAATCTGGTGCCCTCAGTTCTTAGATACAAAGGAAAGAAAAAATGTTTAAACAGAAAGTAACCAAGTGCATAGGGATGTGATAGCTGTCACCACGGTATTTCTGCAAATCACTTCAGTAATAATCACATACAGACCATTTGACTGTGAAGTACCATCATTTCCAGATGATGCCATTGGTGCCAAAACACAAAACCATTATTTATAATATTCACGGTGATATGCAGACTCAAAATACATTTTCAAAACAAGTGGGAATCTTCCCTTTAGTCAATATCTATGCCAATTGCAACAATATCAGTTTTTCTTTCTTCTCATTCCTTTTATTTTTAAATGTCTTTCTGAGTCAGTGCTGCCTGCCTCTCAGGGTTAAGGACTGTTGTGTACAATATAAACCAGCACTTCTGTGGTTTCACTGACGTTATACACAGATGAGAAGTTTTAGAAGTGATGTCTTTTCTTATAGCCCTCATTTATTTTTCTTTATGTTGCTCTTACAGACCAGATAATTATTTGCTAGCCAGTACTTTTTGATTTTTCAACTTAGTTCTTCAAGAATTTGATATTGATTTTACCGTTGTGGCACTTTTAGGAGACTGTCCAGAAAATTCCAGTAGACAGTCAATGCTTTTGTATAATCTTTTAGCCAAGGGAAATTTTACACCTTATTTTGAATTTTGAATGTGATACATATGAGTAGAATTCCACATGATAGACCCAAGAACCCCTTATCACAAACATTTAAATAAGTGTTGGATAGTATAATCAGGTAAATTAGATGGAAAGCCAAGGGAAATTTTACACCTTATTTTGAATTTTGAATGTGATACATATGAGTAGAATTCCGCATGATAGACCCAAGAACCCCTTATCACAAACATTTAAATAAGTGTTGGATAGTATAATCAGGTAAATTAGACGGAGAGCAAAATAAAATGACAACAAAGACTACAGATTAAAGGTGATGAATAAGATCAAATCCTGAGAAAATGTCCTTGAGTTAGATAAACACAAAGATGACCCTGAGTATTATCAAAGACAGGCCATTGGTTACTTGTGTTAAGAGTAGAGTTTTTTTAATATGGTATATAGTTAAAACAGAATTAAATAAATATTATAATAGAAATGCAAACCTTAAGTTCCAGGAACACTGAGGAGGGAGGAATAATGCTGACTTGGGAACTTAGGGAAGAGTACAAAGAGGAAGAACTATTTAAGCTGAGTATTTGAATAAGAATATGAAAATTTGAAAGAATGGAGAAAAGCGGGTGATCAAAGTTTAGAAATTTGATTGAGGAGTTTATATTTTGCCAGTATTGTTCTACTTTCATACATGTTACAGATTAGTTTATAGGATGATTGCCTTAGGATGGCCTGCAATATTTGTAAAGGCAATTGACTTCTCTATTTATAACTTTCCACAGAGTAACAGAGGTTATGATGAGAGTAAATTGGTAAATATCATAAAACATGAATCTAAAAATGATCAGGGTAGAGGTCATGGTTCTATTCAGTAGTCCACCTAATTACACATTGCTCACTTTCCCCAGTTTCTTTACAAGCAAACAAACAAACAAAATAATCTTAGTACTGATTTCAGGAAAAAAGAAAACAAATATTATTGGCGTGGCAGTGAATAAAAATGAATGTGCATGTAATTTATCCCTTTCACTGCTTTTTGTTTGTTTTTTAATCCAGAAATGACCTTGCCGATTGGAATTGCTGCCATGTGGAAACAAGGGTCTCCTGGATGGCCAACAGCTTTTCCTCCCCACAGCACAGACTCTGAAGCCACCCCTTTCCAGTGCCCTTGCTCTTTGCAACTGTGCCCCTTCTCCCTGCATAGTGTGCCCGCTGCTTTCCACACTGTAAAATCAGCATGTCCCAGACTGCTGCATGCTCTGCCTAGCACTGCTCCAAACCAGCCATCAGCAACTGTTGCTTCAGGTTGTGTTTTGTTTTGTTTTCCTCCATTGGTATAATTAAACTCCATCAATCAAGCATTCCCAGTGTTTCTGAATAAACTTTATTAGTTTTAGAAATGATGAGAACCCAGACAAATTCTTTGTTAGCATAAAAGAACAAAATTTAAGGAAACAAATGTAAAAGAGACTTGATTTTTCTTTCTTTGGCATCTGGCTGGTATGGGGATCCAAGCGAGAGACCTTGGGTTTACAAGGCTGTGCTCTAACCAACTGAGCTAACCAGCCAGCCCTGACTGGTAGAAGAAATTTGGAAAATATGGATCTCAATAGAATTAAATCATTCTCCTAAGTGGCTATGTTTTCAGTTTAACACCTTATGGAGTAAAAAGGTGCAGGCAATGTTTGTAAGCAAAACAATTCAATTTGAAATATACAAGGTCTGTGATGATATAAATAAAATTTGTTAAAGCAATGCTATTAAACAGTACACTAAAATTAATTTATAAAAACACATCCAGAAGCACTCAACTGTCCCTTTTTAAACCACAGCAAACAAGTCATTGTTGGGCTTGGTTCCAACACCATCAGAAGGTACATCACTTCTGGCAGAGCCAAATGTCATCTAATATGTTAATAGCAATCTGGGCACCATCTTGGCTGGAGTTTTAGTGAAAATTTAATTTTTAATAGGAGCAACCTTTTTTAGAACATTGTCTTCATTAATTAATTCATAATTCTCTGCCTGTTTTTCATGGTCTGAGATTGAATTATTCATTCTCTGGAAAATACACTGCAACTGATTGACAGAAAAATCATATTTCTCTTTGTTAGTTCCCAAGGGATTTTTTAAAAATAAGATGAAGTTGAGTTAACTTTTTCACAACATAATTTTTAAATTTGATTTCATATTTTAAAATAAACCTGTGCTAAAGAAATGGTTTCAGAACTAAATAAAATTCCACTGGACAAAAAGTCTCAGTCATTCCACATCTGAAATTTAATTTTTATTGAAAAGTGTATAATTGAAAGAATACCAAATAAACATGTCAGGCTCTAAGTTTTTTTTTTTTTTTTTTTTTT
>NW_007727091.1:14422-15508 GCF_000696425.1 Galeopterus variegatus
TTTATTTTTTTTTTTTTTTTTTTTTTTTTTAATACTCTATTCAGAATATGGGCTGCCATGTGAGTAATGTGTGAGGATTTAAGAGATACAGAAGAGGCAATAAACTTAAACTTTTTAAAAAATTCCCTAAATGATGGAAAGTTTTAGACCCTTCAATATTTATTCTAAGGACAAAATGTGTGAGTTGGAAAAGAAGAAGGGGAGACTTTAGTAACCTTCCAAATAAAATAAGACAATCATTTCATACAAGCTAGGATTGGAAGAGATAAACACCATCATCATTACAGTTCTCGTTAATGTGCAAACAGCAGAATATGAAAACATTTGTTTTATAGTTTTTAATACTGTTGATCAAGTACAGAGGATCCTGACTTAACAATGGTTCAACCTAAGATGATCCGAGTTTATGAAGGTGCACAAGTCATATGCATTCAGTAGAAATTGTACTCTGGGCACCCATACAACCATTCTGTTTGTTATTTTATGTACAGTATTCAATAAGTGACACAAGATATTCAACACTTTATTATAAAATAGGTTTTGTGTTACATTATTTTGCCCAATTGTAGGCTAATGTAAGCTATGCTAAGGTATGATACTTGGTAGGTTGGGTGTATTAAATGAATTTTCAACTTACGATATATATATTTTTAATTTACTTTTTGAATTGGAACATAAATGATTATACATATTTATCAGGTGCGGAGTTGATTATCAGTATTTGTCTGCAATATGTGATGATCAAATTAGTATTATTAGCATGTTCATCAATACAAATCGTAACTATTCTTGGTGTCCCTTACCCAATTACTCCCTAAACCCAGAATGTAACTGTGTCACAAGTCAAGGAGCATCTGTGCCAGCTTTCTTTGGATAGCACTGATGGTATTAAAGCTGGTTGAGGGGGGAGGGTAGGAAAAAATCTCAAAAAAGATGAATTACAGAATGTTGACCGCATTTTTTTCTCCTTCCTCTCTCTCTCTCTCTCTCTGTCTCTCCCTCCCTCCCTACCTCCCTTCCTCCCTCCCTCCCTCCCTCCTCACTCTCTCTCTCTTTCATTGTTTAAAAAATTTTATTTTGTTTTGT
>NW_007727091.1:15796-18568 GCF_000696425.1 Galeopterus variegatus
GTTGTGTCTTCTTCCCTCCCCACCCCCCAGTTTATTTGTGTATTTATTTGTTTATTTTTAGTTCCCACAAATAAGTAAGAACATGTGACATTTCTCTTTCTGCGCCTGACTCGTTTCACTTAATATATTATCTCTAAGTCCATCCTCTTTGTTGCAAATGACAGTATTTCATTCTTTTTTATAGCTAAGTAGTATTCCATTGTGTAGATATACCACATTTTCCATATCCACTCATCTGATGATGGACATTTGGACTAGTTCCAACTCTTGGCTATTGTAAAGAGTGCTGCAATGAACATTGGGGAACACATATACCTTCGACTTGATGATTTCCATTCTTCTGGGTATATTCCAAGCAGTGGGATAGCTGGGTCATATGGAAGATCTATCTGCAATTGTTTGAGGAACCTCCATACCATTTTCTATAGAGGCTGCACCATTTTGCACTCCCATCAACAATGTATAAGAGTTCCTTTTTCTCCACAACCTTGCAAGCATTTACCATTAACAGTCTTTGGATATTAGCCATCCTAACTGAGGTGAGATGGTATCTCAGTGTAGTTTTGATTTGCATTTCCCAAATGCTGAGTGATGTGGAGCATTTTTTCATATGTCTGTTGGCTATTCGTATATCTTCCTTTGAGAAATGCCTATTTAGCTCTTTTGCCCATTTTTTAATTGGGTTACTTTTTTTATTGTTGTTGTAAAATTGTTTCAGTTCCTTGTATATGCTGGATATTAATCCTTTGTCAGATGTATATTTTGCAAATATTTTCTCCCACTCTGTTTGTGGCTTTTTAACTCTGTTAATTGTTTCTTTTGCTGTGCAGAAGCTTTTTAGTTTGATATAATCCCNGGAGGTTTTGGTGATGGGACACAATAACTAACTACGTTGTATATTGACAAAATAAAAAATATATATAGTCAGAAGTATTAAATTATTCTTTTTACTTGACACACAAAGCTTTTGAAATTGGCAACCATAATCAATAAAATATAAAATGCATTGTCCAGGTGTAAAGTAATTAAAGTGTCCTACAGCTTTATATTTGTGCCATGTACTGTAAATATCTTTTACAACTTACAGATACAACTTGAAATATTTGTAGAAAACGTTTATTATTCTTTTCAAATTCTATATTGATAGTAAGTATCATTAAGAAGTTGGCAATGTACAGTAAGGAACTAGAATGTATAATGATTGGTTTTACTATCCTATGGTTTAACTAAGTGCTCCGTTTTATCTCTGATTTCTCACAGCCAATCATTGGGAACTGTATGTCCATCTTGGTCTTAAGCTCTTCTCTGCCTGTAATGTCAAGAACACTGCATTAGTTTGAGAGATTTTCATTTAAAATCTGTATCTTTTAAACCTGTCTTTACTAAACTTCTTCTTTAACTTTTGCTTCCTAAACTTTTCCAAAAAGATCACCTTTGAAATATATTATTTCTTTCCACATCATTTTATAGCTTTACTTTTACACTTCATTTCTGTATAGGCTCATACCAAGAGAATACTTGCATCAAATAAAGACCATTTATTTTTTAGACACTTAAAAACATTCCATCTCCAATCAGTGAACTGTCTTGTTTTGTTTTGTTTTCCCATTCTTCCCTACCTGTGAATGACAGCAGGACTTGCACCAAGGCCCAGGATGGGTCAAATGTTTTCAATCATGGGAAAAGCCCATTTCTTTTATTCCAGCATAATATGTATGCAGAGGACACAAGATTCCTTTAGAAAGATATTGTTCCTTGAGAGCACAAATGAGAACCATCCCCATGGCTCTTCACAGAGGTCAGTAGAGACAGCTTCTGAAAGTCTCAATATAATTTCAGGGACCAGGAGGAGGACAAGTGGCCAGAACTCACAGGTATTGAGAATTTATTATTCACTCTTGAAAAACTGACCAGATTATTGTGTTTCAAATAAGCCATGGGCTTGATATAACCCATTTGTTTATTTTTTCTTTGGTTGCCCATGCTTTTGGGGTCATAGTCATGAACTCTGCAACCAGTATTACTTCCTGAAGTGTTTCTACTATGTTTTCTTTAAGAAGTTTTATTGTTTCAGGGTGTATATTTAATTCTTTAATCCATTTTGAGTTGATTTTAGTACATGGTGAGAGGTATGGGTCTAGTTTCATTCTCCTGCATATGGATATCCAGCTATCCCAGCAGCATTTGCTGAAGAGGCAGTCTCTTCCCCAGTGTATATGCTTGGTGCCTTTGTCAAAGATAAGATGGCTGAAGGTGTGTGGGTTGGTTTCTGGATTCTCTACTCTATTCCATTGATCAATGTGTCTGTTTTTATTCCAGTACCATGCTGTTTTGGTTATTATAGCTTTGTACTGTAGTTTAAAGTCAGTTAGTGTTATGCCTCCAGCTTTATTTTTTTTGCTCAGTGTTGCTTTGGTTATGCGTGGCCTTTTGTTATTCCATATAAATGTCTGTATAGCTTTTTCCATTTCTGAGAAAAATGTCCTTGGAATTTTTGTCCCTTCCCTCGGGAATTGGGAGTCGGTCCATGGAACCTGGAAGGGGGAGTGGGTGGGACAAGAGATGCAAAGTAGGGAGGCAAGACAAGGATCTGATCAAGCCTCGTTTTATTGTCTCACACAAGCTTCTTATATAGAAGTGTAAAAAAGGGGAAGTAGGGGGAGAAAAAATAAAAAAACAGAAGTTGTTCAGAAGTCTTCTCAGAATCATCACACCCGAGCGCAGCTTAGTTCTTGTGGTCGGCCAACTAGATTTTAATCAGCAGTCATAAAT
>NW_007727091.1:19461-20749 GCF_000696425.1 Galeopterus variegatus
CCCCCGCCCCCGGTTTTTCCCGTCCCCACCCCGCCACTACTTCCTCATCAGGAAGTTGGCAGTCTGCCCTTTTGGCTCTGCAACTCAGGGGGTCATCATGAGAACACACAGTTCCCCACATGTCCCCCTTTTTGTATTATTTAAATGAGCTGAGCTGTGCCTGTCTTAGGTTGAGATGCTTGCAATCCCAAAACCGCTTACCCGTCATTGGGTGAGGATGTAGCTTTGACATCTCCCCTGTCTTAGGTTGGGTTGGGACGCATCTGCTTACCCTTCCCTGGCTAACCAGCTCTTTTATGGACTAGGGCAAAAATGAGACACTGGAAGGCATGCATNTTACCCGTCATTGGGTGAGGATGTAGCTTTGACATCCCCCCTGTCTTAGGTTGGGTCAGGATGCATATGCTTAGCCGTCCCTGGCTAACCAGCTCTCTTATGGACTAGGGCAAAAGTGAGACACTGGAAGGCATGCATTAGCGTATATTTGATGATCAAGCGTGTGGCAGGTGTGGGCAAAAGAAAAATCTGAAACAAAGCTCAAAGCATATTGTTAATCATCCATATATCTTTGATTAATAAGCATAATCTGAACTGTAGATACACGTTCTTGAACAAATTGGACCAAGTGATTAAGTATGCAAGGGCCAAAAGTCAATAAAAGAAACAGGATAAGTAATGGGCCAGCAATGGGCGAAATCAAGTTTGTTAACCATGGAGAGGAATTGAACCAGGATTCAAACCACCCTTGGGCTTGTTCCCGTTCTCTCTTTCTTTTGGCTAGGCCTTCATGGACCTTGGCCATAGAGTCTTTGACCACCCCGGAGTGGTCAATGTAAAAGCAGCATTCTTTTTTTAGCGCTGCACACAGACCTCCTTGTAAAAATGAAAGATCGAGTCCACGTCTATTTTGGAGGACTACTTCTGACAAAGATGTTAAAGACTTCTGTAACTTAGAGATAGAGCTTTCAATTTCTTTAATGTCAGCATCAATAGCTGCTTGTAAGCTCTGATAATTTTGGTACTGTAGCACAAGGGCGGAGGCACCGGTAGCGGTTCCGGCAAGCCCCAATCCTAAGCCAAGCAGCACTGACAATGTGATGCTGATTGGCTCTCTCTTGTCTTGGATAAAGCTGAGATCAGTGTCCCAATGGGAAAAGAAGTCTCCATACGGATGATAAATCATCCGAGGGAGTAACTGTACAAGGACACAAAAGTCTTGTGTCTGGTTGAGAACTCCAGTGTGAATGCAGGGCGTAATCCCTGACACACAAGCCCACCATCCCCCCTC
>NW_007727091.1:22259-26711 GCF_000696425.1 Galeopterus variegatus
CATGCCTTACAGAAAAAGTCCTCTCGGCCCCCACACTGTACATTAATACTTTTAGGGCGGTGAAACCCTGGGCACACATAAAAAGATGCAGCCCGTAGTTGACTTCTCAAGTTAAAGTTGCCACAACCTCCCCACAGCATTAAGCCAGGGGAACCGGTCCCATTGGGGGGGGGCCCGTAAATCAGAATGTGCCTGTAAATCCCAGTTGCCAGCCGCTCCAACGGCCAATTTACAGAGGTCTGGGTATAAGTCAGGCCACCATGTACCCGAAGTCACAGAAGAGACAGAAAAGACAACATCACCAACTCCATTAGTCACGATCCAAGTGAGGTTTCGTGGCAAATGTGGGCTGGCATTGTAGCAACAAATCCACAGAGGCAAGACACCAAAAAGGCATAAGGTCTTCATGGTGTGACCCTGTAAGGCAAAAAGAAAAATAACCGAATCTCAAGGAGAGGNCACCGGTAGCGGTTCCGGCAAGCCCCAATCCTAAGCCAAGCAGTACTGACAATGTGATGCTGACTGGCTCTCTCTTGTCTTGGATAAAGCTGAGATCAGTGTCCCAATGGGAAAAGAAATCTCCATGCGGGTGATAAATCATCTGAGGGAGTAACTGTACAAGGACACAAAAGTCTTGTGTCTGGTTGAGAACTCCAGTGTGAATGCAGGGCGTAATCCCTGACACACAAGCCCACCACCCTCGCTCAGGTGGGAGCAAATAGTCAGATGAGGTGTTAACTAGATAACTTAGATTACATAAACCAGAAAAGGAGGTGGGAATAGTGCCCACGCAAAGGCCTTGACCTGTCAAGGAAGATAAAGTTAATTTTGTTTTGGCAGGACTCCAACGACATTTTGCGGGGTCTTGGGATGTGTTGACTGGTCCCACAAAAGCAACACCCTCATAATAAGGAGGGGAAACATCATAACAAAGCCAACAAGACTTTGTGGCGTTGGGATTAGTCTTGTTCAACAGTTTGAAAACTTGTTGTACCATATTGATTAGTCCTGTGTTTGAAGGAATGGCACGGTGTTTCAAGACACCTGGAGATGACAAAAAGGAAATGGCTGGAGTGGTAGAAGCCACAAGAATAGGGGGGCTTTTGGCCTTTAGGCTGAGTTGTCCAGAGTCTGGTGCCAAGAATTTATTTGGCCCCAAGGACTTGGTAAACATTTGAGTTTTAAGTTTGATAGTAAAAAGGAGTCCATCATCATAGCCCCCTTTATATATTCTTAATCCCCAAGTATATCCTTAATCCCATCCTGCCTGTTTTTTTACCTGGCTCTGTAAAACTTATTTTTAAAGGATGGCACCAGCCAGTGCATTCAGGCACTTTAACAAACTCTACTTTGCTGAATCGGCTACAACCGCTGGTATACGGGGCCATAGTGAGAGAATAATTAGCTTTGAGGATGATATAGTCCCAGGAAGAGGAAGGCTTCCAGTAAGCCTGTCCTGTAGTCTCATAGCTCCATGCCTTACAGAAAAAGTCCTCTCGGCCCCCACACTGTACATTAATACTTTTAGGGCGGTTAAACCCTAGGCACACATAAAAAGATGCAGCCCGCAGTTGACTTCTCAAGTCAAAGTTGCCACAACCTCCCCACAGCATTAAGCCAGGGGAACCGGTCCTATTGGGGGGGGGGCGTAAATCAGAATGTGCCTGTAAATCCTAGTTGCCAGCCGCTCCAATGGCCAATTTACAGAGGTCTGGGTATAAGTCAGGCCACCATGTACCCGAAGTCACAGAAGAGACAGAAAAGACAACATCACCAACTGCATTAGTCACGATCCAAGTGAGGTTTCACAGCAAATGTGGGCTGGCATTGTAGCAGCAAATCCACAGAGGCAAGACACCAAAAAGGCACAAGGTCTTCATGGCGTGACCCTGTAAGGCAAAAAGAAAAATAACCGAATCTCAAGGAGAGGACTCCCCTTGGTTTGGTGAATTAATGTCTGCACACAGGTTAATTTCATTTTCACCCTGATTGTCCAAGTCCTAATTAAAAGAATCTTCTGCCTGTTTCACCAGGTGCTCAGGCAGCCATCTGGCAGCATCATGTTGTTGAGAATAAACACATACCAACCCTCGTCCCCAGATGAGCACTGGGTCAGGACCGTGCCATCGGTTGTCTAAAGGATCTTTCCATTTAACCAATGCAAATTTGTTCTTAGAACCTGAGTGCCAATAGCGATCAGCAGCAGAGCGCCCGGTGGCGTCCACAATCAGAAAATTAAGAATGAACAAAACATGGTTGAGTATATTCCATGGGGAGCCTTTTATGAGATATAAGGATCCCCCCTTTAATTTTTGTAAATAAGTTTTTAGAGTCAAATGTGCACGTTCAACAATGCCTTGACCTTGGGGATTGTAAGGAATGCCTGTTACATGGCCAATTTTGAGTTGTGAACAAAAAGTTTGAAACCCCTGGGAAGTGTAACCAGGTCCATTGTCAGTTTTGATTTGTTTAGGTGTACCAAGGATGGAAAAACAGTGTAGTAAATGAGCAATGACGTGTTTAGTAGCTTTTCCTGATTGTAGAGTAGCCATAAGGAAACCACTAAAGGTGTCGATGGTTACATGAACAAATTTTAATTTACCAAACTCAAAAAAATGGGTCACATCCATTTGCCATATGGCATTAGGGAGCAAGCCTTTGGGATTAACACCGTAATGGGGAACGGGTAAAAACTGTACACAAGAAGGACATTGTTTGACAATCTGACGGGCTTGTTTTCTGGTAATTTTAAACATCAATCGGAGTGTTTGAGCATTAAGATGATGTAAAGCATGAGCTTGTTGTGCCTGTGAAATTGCATTTATAAAATTTACCTGTGATTGTGTGGCAACATCAGCCAGATGATTGCCCAATGTTAAAGGGCCAGGAAGGCCCGAATGGGCCCATATGTGGCCAATAAAAAAAGGGTCTCTGCGGGAATGAATAAATTGTTGGCAAGACAAAAACAAGGACGCCGCAGAAGAAGAAGAAGTAATCTGAGGAACAGTTTCCAACAAAGGGATGGAATAAGCTAAATATGCACTATCAGTATATAAATTAAAAGGATTATTGGAAAAATGGGTAAAAACTTGTAAAATGGCATATAATTCAACCAATTGTGCGGACTGAAATGGCGCAGAAAATTTATGAACTTGGGATTGGGAAACAAATGTGGCAGTTCCGGAAGAAGACCTGTCAGTAAAAACAACAGGCGCATTTGGAATAGGAGAAGTGGCAGTGATGGAAGGGAAAATAAATGAATAAGAAGCACAGAATTTAACAAACCTGTTGGCAGGATAATGATTGTCTAAAATTCCACCATAACCAGCACAAGCTATAGCCCAAGAAGAACAGTTTTGTATTAACCAATCGACCTGGGAAGCTGAATAAGGTTGAATTATATGAGGGGGCTCGAGGCCGAAAAGTTTTTTACTTGTATCTCGGCTGAGAATAAGTAAATCAGCAACTAATTCATAATATGGTTGTAATGTCTTTTTAGGTGTAGAAGGTAAATGTATCCACAAAATGGGATTGTCTTGCCAAAAAAGTCCAGTAGGGGTCACCTCAGTATTAAACAACAATAATGAAAAAGGCTGGGTATAATCAATGTGAATGACAAATTGAGAACTAAGGGCCTGATTTACTAATTGTAAGGCCTCTTTTGCTTGAGGGGTCATAACCCGAGGAGACAAGGGATCAGAATCGCCCTTAAGTATATCAAATAAAGGCTTTACGTCGCCTGTGGTCAATTTTAAATAAGGACAAAGCCAATTGATGTCTCCTAAAAGCCTTTGATAATCATTTAACGTATTAATTTGATCCATGCGTATGGCAATCTTTTGAGGTCGAATAATGTTGAAAGAAAGTTTAAAACCCAAAAATGTAAATGGCTCCCAAAGTTGGACCTTGTTGGGAGCAATGGTGAAACCGAGGGAAGTTAAAGTCTGGGTAAGTGCATGAAAACAGTCAGTCAAAGAAGTTTTATCAGGACTGGCCAACAAAATGTCATCCATATAATGTCTGATGTACAAAGATTTCCAATGGTCTCTGATAGGTTGTAAAATATGGGGTAAATACTTTTGACATAAAGTGGGACTATTAGCCATGCCTTGGGGCAAAACCTTCCATGGGAAGCGTTTCATGGTCTGTTTAAAATTTATGGAAGGCAAACTGAAAGCAAAACGCTTTTTGTCATTTTCATGTAAAGGAATGCTGAAAAAGCAATCTTTAAGGTTGTCCCTTCCCTCGGGAATTGGGAGTCGGTCCGTGGAACCTGGAAGGGGGAGTGGGTGGGACAAGAGACGCAAAGGAGGGAGGCAAGACAAGGATCTGATCAAGCCTCGTTTTATTGTCTCACACAAGCTTCTTATATAGAAGTGTAAAAAAAGGGGAAGTAGGGGGAGAAAAAATAAAAAAAACAGAAGTTGTTCAGAAGTCTTCTCAGAATCATCA
>NW_007727091.1:27592-30077 GCF_000696425.1 Galeopterus variegatus
GAAGTGCTTTCCTCTATATGGCCCGCCTGTAATTGTTCTTGTACTAGCCGTTCGGCGGCCTGTAATTTGTGAATAGGTAACGGCCATTGGTCAACCCAAACAGGATCATCATTTTCCAGGTGATTGCATCTACTGTTGTCTGGGGTGCAGGAATATCAATGGCCATCATTGAAAATGGCCTAGGCCCTTTTTATCTGTTTGTCCCACCGGTACAAGTGAAGAAGTCATTCCAGTTTGGCTTTTTCCTAATCCCTGTCCTGGCCGAAAACCCTGTGACATCATTTGAGCAGTAACCAATTCATTAGGGCTACACGTGATAATCTGCATTTGAGATAATAAATCTCTGCCCCATAAGTTAACTGGCAGATAGGGAATGACATAAGGCTGGATAGAACCTGTATTATTGTCACCATCGGTCCAAGTGAGCAGTTTGGACCTGCGGGACGGATTTTGTCTTTGGCCTAGTCCTGCCAACTGAGTATAGGTAGACTGTAAAGGCCATGAATTGGGCCATTCTTCCTGTCTCAAAATAGTGACATCTGCACCCGTATCAATTAAACTCACAAAAGTTTTACCATTGATTTTTAAAGTTAAAGAAGGCTTTTGTTGAGTTATTTGTTTTACACAGAACACATCAGATGAGCCAAAAGCCTTTTGTCCCCGAGGTGAGGGGGAAGCAACAAATCCTGTGGGTAAAAAGGGAAGAAGGATCAGTTGGGCAATGTGCTCTCCTGCAGGGAGCGTTAAAATGTTATGGGATGTTGTAGCCAAAATTTTTATCTCTCCAGTAAAGTCATTGTCAACTATGCCCGGGACAATGCCAATCCCTTTAAGGGCGACAGTGCCACGACCCAAAAGAAGGCCCATTGTATTTGGTGGAAGAGGGCCGAAGACCCTAGTGGGTATTACTTGAGGACCTTTATTTTTTATCAATACTGTTTGGGTGGTGGTACAGAGGTCCAGTTCTGCACTTCCTGGGGTTGTGCGCAGGAGTTCTGAAATGGATTGTTGTTTCCTGGCACAAACTTGATTGCCCCTGTTGATGTCGGGGCCTGGGGCTGGCCCCGCTTCCCGTTTCCCTGTTGGGGAGGCAACGGGTTTCGTGACTATCTTTTTTGGATCTGCATTCATTGGCCCAATGTTTGCCACGCTTACAGTGAGGACAGAATCCAGGCAGCTTAGGCTTTTTTGAAGAAGAGTTACAGTTATTGGCAAAGTGGCCAAGCTCACCACACTTAAAGCATGTTTTTTAGGTCTTGCCCTGGGCTGTCAAGAAATCACGGACCGTTTGTCCACTGAGGGTGGCTGCCATGGCCAAGCCTTGATGATAAGAAGCTCCAATATCAGCACATAAGCGAATGTAGCCTTGTAAATCAGTTTTGTTTTTTCTAGGGCGGATGGCGGCTTGGCAGGCGGGGTCGGAATTTTCAAATGCCAATTGTTTAATATAATCTAAATTAGCATCTACATTTCCCAACAACCGATCAGCACTAGTCATTAACCGGTTGACAAACTCAGAAAAAGGCTCCTCAGGACCTTGTTTAACCCCTGTGAGGGACACGCTTGAACTTTCTTTAGGTGGCAAATGGCTCCAAGCCTTCAATGCCGCTGTCTGAATTTGAGCAAAAAGCCCTGGGTCATAGTTTCTTTGGATGTCTATGGATCCATGATCACCTGAACCTGTGAGCATGTCTACGGTCCAAGCATTGCCAGCATCTTGATTTCTTTTAGCAATATCTTTGCAATTTTCAAAATACTCTGATTTCCACAACAAGTAATCACCCCCGGATAAAGTGGACCTGACCAGGGTGGTCCAATCACTTGGAGTAAGCCATGTCTCTGCAATGGTCTCTAGCAGTGTTAAAACATATGGAGCAGTGGGCCCATACTTAGACACAGCCTCCTTTAGTTCCTTTAAAAAAGTGATACTGAAAACAATGTGGTGCTGAACAGGCTGTCCCCCGGGCACCGTAGGAGCAAACTCAAGCACAGGCAAAACTGTGGGGGACTGTGTAAGAGTCTCAGGNCAACTCAGGGGGTCATCATGAGAACACACAGTTCCCCACATTTTAGGAGTTGGAGAAGGGTAGGGAAAGGCAAGAGAATGGGGGTATATAATGCTCAATGGGGATCAGAGTGTGAGAGAGGACAGGTGACCTGGATATCTGGGGACTCCTTTGGTAGCTGACATAAGCAGGCATAAATGGAATGATAAAGTAATCTCAGTAGACACAAAGCAGATGCTGAACCACTGTAAGTGTTGGTGGGTAGGGTAACATGGATTTCTAGGGTTCCCTGATGAGGGGGATAGAAGGCTAAAGGTAAAATGGGCTTAGTCTAACACATCAGTACTCTCTTAGCCTCTGTCAGGAAAGGGGTAAAGTCATTTTAAGTTTATGGGATCTATATTGACCCTACTGGTGGACTTAAGGATTTCTGGAGTAGCCAGGTACCACACCAAGCTGTTCTATTCTCTCTCCACTCC
>NW_007727091.1:30332-30775 GCF_000696425.1 Galeopterus variegatus
TGAGCTGCCTTTTGTATCGCTCAATCCATTGTGATTGTCCACTTATATTTCTAGCAGGTTGAACTCTGTCTTTTCCTTCTCTAAAAAGTCTCTATGATTTCTTTACTTTTCTCAATACATATAGATTCCACCTCTCCTAGTATTTCCTTAAAATAACCATAGAAAAGCAATACTGAAATTTAACTGGTTCTTTAAAATATATATATTATTAATTATAGAAGAAGCAGTAAAAACAAATTCCAGTTAAAATTTTCAATATAGATGAAATTATTCTCTATGTATAATAACAACAAACTTTGAAGGTACAAACAAACTTTGAATGGATCCTTGAGATCAACTTAAAATCTCCAAAAACAGAATTCCCTTACTTATGAATGAAAGGCCTTCTAAATTAATCAATTATTTGCCTACTTTTATTCAAGGTCAACAAGGTTATAAAAAAA
>NW_007727091.1:30785-32310 GCF_000696425.1 Galeopterus variegatus
AAAAAAATTTCTATAATTCTCAGTTTGAGCTAGCCTCTCTAAAACTGCTGACATTAAGCTAATTAAATAACTAATATAGTAAGTTACTAACACTGCCACTGATGAGATAAGTGAAAATGCAGTTTGTGCTGCCAAACATAATCTTGGTACTATAGTCTGGATGTTTGTGTCCCTACCGATCACCAATGTGGTAGTATCTAAGGCTGGAGCTGGTGAGCACATGGAGCAAGAGCTGGCAAAAGCCGCAGCTGTGCCCTTCAGATGAAGTTGATTGGAGGTGGCAGGGGAGAAAAGGGCCTTGGTGGCTCCCAGGCCAGCAAGATCACTAACAAGGTTCCCATGGACCCATATAGGAGCAAGGAGCCACAAAAACTGAAAAAAAGAAGCCACTCAGAGACTGGTGAGTCATCACAAGGAACCAGCTCATGGCCCACCCCATGAGAAGTGTTTGGATTATGGGTGGTGGGGGAGACAGGCCCACCAGGGAAACACTGGGGCATAGCAAAGGCAGCTGATCTGCCCTCTAATCAGCACAGGCCCACTCTGTGTGGACTGGTCAGTAATATAGAACTGCAGGGGTGCAGTTTGCTGAAAAGAATAAGGTCCAGAACAAAGTTTCTACACAACCCAGTTGTACGGGATCTCATAAGACCCAGAAGTACATACAAAGTCAACCTTTAAAACCTGAGCTGCACTAAAAGCCTTCCCCAGAGAATCAGCAGCAAAGCAGAAATTTAGCTCAACCACAGGGCTCGAGTGCTGGTCCCCACAGGAAGTTTCCCCATTTTAGAAGTAAGCGAAGGACAACAAATTAGTTCCAGTGCAGTTTAAGTGGTGGGAACAGTAAATAATCCAACACAGAACTGACAGAAAAAACAAAATACCCACAGGCCAGAGACAAAGTTTGATATTAACTATTAAAGGCCTCACTTCACCAAAGAACACCTATAAAACCTAGAAGGACCAGAAGTCCCCTGGGCTACCAAGCCAGGGAGGGGAAAGGGCGGGGGGCCAAGCCATGCCCCCATCACCTTCAACAAGCCCAGCAATGACTAGCAAGCTGCCACAGGAAGTGACCACATCCCCAAACTGGGATGGTGGGTGGCTGAGGGATTCAGCCACACCCCCCAACATCTACATTCAGCTCAGCAGCGATGAAGCCACCACTGGAAGCCCTCTTGTTTCCTCTGCAGGTATGAGGGGGGTGCCATGGGCCTCAACCATGCCCCCTCTCCTTCCTCCTTCTCCAACTCTATTTCTTTCCCCTTTTCCCTCTCCCCCTCCTACCCAAATTCTCTGCAACAACATCTTAGAATGTAAAAACAGATGGAGCCAGGGACCAACCCCTCCTCCCACAACCAGGCAAGGAGCATGCCAAAAACACCACTTCCGTGTGGTGGCCCACCACATCTACTACAATAGCCACAGCTGTTGCAAAAGCAGCTAGATGCCACAACCACCACGCAGATGGCCTGCCAGCCACTCAAGTGCATTGGCACAAGGAGAGTCCCCAGCAAAGACCAAA
>NW_007727091.1:33030-38560 GCF_000696425.1 Galeopterus variegatus
AGCCAGGGACCAACCCCTCCTCCCACAACCAGGCAAGGAGCATGCCAAAAACACCACTTCTGTGTGGTGGCCCACCACATCTACTACAATAGCCACAGCTGTTGCAAAAGCAGCTAGATGCCACAACCACCACTCAGATGGCCTGCCAGCCACTCAAGTGCATTGGCACAAGGAGAGTCCCCAGCAAAGACCAAAGAAAAGAAAAGGATGTCTGTCTCCACAAAGCCCATTCCAGAGTGATAAAAGAAGCATCTATGCTATGATAATAGCGGGGGACCTAAACACACCTCTCTCAGTACTGGAGGATCATCTATCTAGGCAACAAATCAGCAGTTACCATTACTCTTTCAGAAGGAGAGAAGAAATCTAGGGTTATCAGAGGTGGGAAGAGGGAGGAAGAGGGGGATAGAGAGAGATTTGATAAGGGGCAAAAAGAATCAGTATGATTTGTAATAAAGTATATGCTAATAATATTGTTCTGATCAACACGTGTCAACATCAAACTGTTGTGAGGCTGTCGCCCAGGAAAGGAACCAAACAATTAAGAATTTTAACAGAGTCTTAGCCGGCCAGTGACTGCCTCCCCTGGGTATTTTGGGAGAGCAGCAACTAGCCTTGGTGTTGTGGAGCTTATAAAGGCAAAAACCACATCCCAATTGCACACGGGTTTGTCCAGGTGCACAAAGCAAGCTACGTAGCTAGGTTACAGAGGCCAAAAATGAGCAATTAAAGCAATCAAGCACAAAAATTTTCATTGTGCATGGTTCTTGCTCCTATGTAATGGTTCACTGTGTATGGCTCCTGTTTCTATAAAATGGTTTTTGTTTCTATGAGAAGGTCAACAGTTTCTCAAGCAGAAGGGGGGTAGTCTGACAAGGAGAATGGAGTAGTGCCCACCTAAGATGGCATTGGTCATGTCAGGGTCTTCTGTTACATTCCCCACTGGTTTTATGTACATGAGTCAAATCCTAGACTCATTTGTGTGTAATCTATTATAGTGGGTTCTTAAAACCATTAATTTTATTGAAAGACAGATGAGGGCACAGGGGTCTGTTGTGAAGAACACTGGCTAGGGCAGTGAGGAGAGTTGCTAACCAAGGAGACCAGGAGAATAAGGTTTCATACAAGTTGTGCCCTTTGTTTCTTAATTTTTCTCTTTTTTTAACCTTTTTCTGATTAGGGAGAGGCTGTCTCTTATTACTCCTGAATGATTAGTATAAAAACAACAGGTTTCCCCTAGAGCCACATATAATCCACCTTGTTAGTCTGATTGTGTGGATTATATATGGGTGCAGCTGCTGCTGTGCATTCAGGTAGGTCCAGCCTCTGTATAGCAGACAATGAGCACAGCAAAGAGGAAAAAATTAACTTTTTGCAACCTTGTCAGATTGACCACATGGTGTAAATTTTTCATCAAAGCACTTTACATTTTAAAATTGTTATTTAACTAGAATTATAGTATTCACAAAAAGTCATTGACCTTTTTTTATTAGATTATATCTCAGATTAAATTTACATTATCATATATTTGGTTTTTCTAGTCAGGTTTTTAACACATAAAATATTGAGTCAATAAACAGATAGAAAACCTAAAAAGCTTGGGCCGACCCTGTGGCTCACTTGGGAGAGTGCGGCACTAGGAGTGCCGAGGACATGGGTTTGGATCCTATACAGGGATGGCCAGTGCACTGACTGGTGCGATATGGGCAACACCACACCAAGGGTTGCGATCCCCTTACCAGTCACACACACACACAAAAAAGAAAACCTAAAAAGCTTAATGTGAGCCACACCTTATTTAGTGTGAGAAACTTTTTGGGTGGCAGGGGGCAGGGGGCGGTTGAACAGAAGAAGCTGTTCATCTGAATTTTATTACTGGTATAGTAATACACCTCACTTTTTTTGGCAAGTTAGACACATGGTCAAAGCTTTAAAAAATCTGGGACCTACCTGCTCAGATGCAGTGCAGCATACAGCTAATTTTCTGAAATGTACAGTATTGCTTTTACATCCTAAGATTTGGTTTTCATTTAATGTGTGTGTGTGTATATATATAGAGAGAGAAGTTGACTTTATAGACACAATTTTTACCTCATAAAATATTAACTTTAAGATCAGTCATTGAGACAAAATTGGATACAAAGCATCTAGTCACAAAAATAGAAAAGGTAATGAAAGAGCACTTCAGAAAGAAACTCCATAGCCAAAGGGCATTTAGTTGTTTTTCTCCAGAGACCTGTAATAATCTAGGGGGCCATGAAGCCATCTGGGTTCAAGGGTGGAAGGGTGGTGGCGTTTCACCCAGCTGAGGTCTCCCAGTTGGGGCGGACGTAGTGTTAGGTCTTTTGTCAGTGGGTAGGCCTCTCTGACCAAGGGGTAAATCTGGTATAGTACCTGTTGGAGGGCCTGAAGAGACTGAAGAAGGTTATGGTTAGTGATTTCAGCAAGNAGTCATTGAGACAAAATTGGATACAAAGCATCTAGTCACAAAAATAGAAAAGGTAATGAAAGAGCACTTCAGAAAGAAACTCCATAGCCAAAGGGCATTTAGTTGTTTTTCTCCAGAGACCTGTAATAATCTAGGGGGCCATGAAGCCATCTGGGTTCAAGGGTGGAAGGGTGGTGGCGTTTCACCCAGCTGAGGTCTCCCAGTTGGGGCGGACGTAGTGTTAGGTCTTTTGTCAGTGGGTAGGCCTCTCTGACCAAGGGGTAAATCTGGTATAGTACCTGTTGGAGGGCCTGAAGAGACTGAAGAAGGTTATGGTTAGTGATTTCAGCAAGTTTATCATCTTTGAGATGGGGCGGCCTTCCAAACATAATTTCATAAGGTGTAATTCCTTGTATGTAGGGGGTGCATCTAGCCCTTAGGAAGGCAAAGGGAAGGAGGCTCACCCAGTTCTCGCCAGTCTCTAGTTTAATTTGGTAAGTGTTTCTCTTAAAGTCCGATTCAACTGTTCTACCTGTCCTGAGCTTTGCGGCCTATAAATACAATGTAAATTCCAATTTATTTTAAATGTTTTAGCTAATAATTGGGAAATTTGGGCTGTGAAAGCCTGGCCATTGTCAGACACCAAGGTTACAGGTAGGCTGAATCTGGGGACAATTTCTTGTAACAATTTCTTTAGTATTATCTGAGCGGTTTCAGTTTTGGTAGGAAAGGCTTCTACCCATCCAGAAAAAGTGTCTATGAACACCAAAAGGTAGCGATACCCATATTGTCCAGGTTTTACCTCGGTGAAGTCAATTTCCCAGTGTTCACCAGGGTTGGTTGCTTGCATTCTGGTTCCAATGGGCAGCCTTGATTTTGGCCCTGGATTTACTTGTGAACAAATTTCACATCTGGTAACAATGTCTTTTGTAATTTTGTAATGGGTGTGTCAGTGGCAAGTGAGGTGCCAGAACAACTATTAAAGAGTCAAATGGCCCCACTGGTTTTAATGCAGCCTCTTTGGCAGCCTGGTCTGCAGCAGTGTTACCTTGGGCCTCAAGCGAATTGTTCTTTTGCTGTCCCCAACAATGTATGATGACCACTCTTTTTGGATACCATATGGCCTCAAGGAGGGCTAGTATTTCTGCTTTATTTTTTATTTCTTTTCCCCCTGATGTTAATAGTCCTCTGTGTTTGTATAAGGCCCCATGAACATGGGCAGTGGCAAAAGCATATCTGCTGTCACTATATATGTTAACAGTTTTATCTTTTCCATGCTTTAAAGCCTGTGTTAGGGCTATGAGTCAGCCTTTTGAGCAGATGTTCCTTGGCTTAAGGTTTGAGCCCAAATGACCTGATCCAAAGTTACCATGGCTGCCCCAGCATACCTGATTCCACTGGAAACAAAACTGCTTCCATCAGTGAATAACACTTCATCAGGATCTGTCCAGGGCATATCAGTCAGGTTAGGCCAAAGGCTTTGGAAAGTCTCGATTGTTTCAACGTAGTCATGGACAGGCTCAGTTGGATCGTCATCCGGGAGCAGGGTAGCCGGATTTAGAGCCGTGGTTTTTAGGAACTTTATTCACGGCTGATCTAGAACGAAAGCCTGATATTGGGTGATGCAGACGTTAGTTAGCCAACGATGTGGTGCACTCCATAGGAGGGATTGTACAGAGCGAGGGGCTACCAAGTGTAGGTGGTGTCCTAGAGTTAGTTTGTTTGCCTCTTTTACCAACAAAGTAGCAGCTGCTATGGCCTGGAGGCAAGTTGGCCATCTGGCAGTTACATGATGCAACCTGTTTGAGAGGTAGGTGACGGGCCTCTGCCATGGCCCAAGGGCCTGTGTAAGTACCCCCTTAGCAATTCCCCTTTCTTCAGCAATGAACAATGTGAAGGGCTTGTTTACATCAGGCAGTGCTAAGGCAGGAGCCATGGTGAGTGCCCACTTTAGATCTTTGAAGGCCTGTTGTTTAACCCCTGTCTAAATTAAGGGGCTATTTCTTCCCCCAGTGAACCCAGGTATCCAAAGGTGGCAGTAGCCTGTAGCCCCCAAGAATTCATGAATTTGTTTTTTTGTTTTGGAGTCCTTTTTTTTCCTGTAGTAAGCACATTGATCTTTTGATAGTGGTGGCCTTTTTGCCGCAGCTGAGTAGCCTTTCTGCCCCTCTTGGGGTTTGTTTGGCCCCTTCTATTAGGTTGAATGGATCTTTTCTTTGTCATCTGAGACTCTGTTAATGCTGTCACCATTATTTTAGTCACTTTTTTGGTTTGTCTATCTTCCAAACTGTCTCTGCCATTAAAGACCTTTTGAGCAACCTCAACCAACTCAGATAACAATTTTCCTTTGAACCCTTCCTGTCTTTGAAGCTTTTTTTTTTAATGTTTGGGGCTGACTGGGTGACAAAGGCAATATTTATTGCCCGCTGGTTTTCTGGGGCCTCAGAGTCCACAGGAGTGTAGGTCCTGTGAGCCTCCTTAAGGCATTCCAGGAAAGCGGCGGGGGATTCGTTTGGTCCCTGAATAGTTTCATTTACTATTTATAGGTTAGTGGGCTTCTGGGCTGCTGTGTGGAGTCCCCTAGGGAGAGGCTGGTGATAGAGGTTGAGAGCCCCCTTGCCTTGATCTGTGTTTAGGTCCCACCTAGGTCTGTTAGAGGAGAACATGCGTTCGAGGTGAACGGGGTCATCAGAGGGCCGGCCATCGTGACTGGTAACAGTTTTCAGGGCCTCTCTCCAGATCTGCTTGCATTCTTCTGACGTGAAGAGTCTGCAGGAGCTGCTGGCAATCATCTCACGTAGGCTGGTGGGTAAAGAAAACAGTCTCCAGGAGGGAGATGAGGCCTTGAGGTTTTTCTGAGAAAGAAGGATTTTGATTTTTCTAGTTGTACAAGTCACTAGTAGGAAAAGGGACATAAACCATGAAGGAAGCCTGATCTTGAGGAGTTCCAGGAGGCAAGGGAGCCTGTTAGAGAGGAAGTTGAGGTATGGGAAAGATGGGGTGGGGGAGCAAGAGGGGGGTTTGGAGGGATGGCAGGGAGAGGACTGATATGCAGTGCCACTCCGAGTATGAGGGGGGAAAGATCAGGGCCTTAGAGGTGTC
>NW_007727091.1:39457-40208 GCF_000696425.1 Galeopterus variegatus
ACACAGAAACAAACAAATAACAGGCAGGACACCAAAGACTAAGACAAGTGGCCACAACAAACTATCAAACCAAGGGAACTGGCGACGTCTCACCAAGATCCTGGACTTGGGAAGTAGTGCTGCCTCCAGCTTCCACAAAGTCCCCAAATCAGAGCTCTGATCCCCAAATGCAAAACCAAGTTTTTGAGATCTCAAACCAAGCTTACCTCTGGAGGTCCAAGATGCAGAGTAATAGGACGAACAAAGACTCTGGTGCCAATTGAAGAATTTGGTTGCATTGGGCTCTCAGGTGGGGGCCAAATGACTCTGGGGCTGAGGAACATCTTCTCAGTGGCCTCCCCTAGGGCCCATGGTGAGAGCAACCCCGGGGCCAATTTCCCTCTTGGTGGCCTCCCCTAGGGAGACTTGCCACGTTGCCCCACATCCGAAGGTATGGTTTTTGGTTCCCCTGAGCAACACGATCTCACTGGGGCCTCCAAAATGTTGTGAGGTTGTCACCCAGGAAAGGAACCAAACACTTAATTAAGAATTTTAACAGAGTCTTTATTAGCCAGCTAGCAACTGCCTCTCTGGGTATTCTGGTGGGAGGGCAGCAACAAGCCTTGGTCTGGTGGAGTTTATAAAGGCAAAAACCACATCCCATTGGCATATGGGTTTTCGCAGGTGCAGGAAGCAAGCTAGGTAGCTAGGTTACAGAAGCCAAATTATAGTTCCTGTTTCTTATGAAAAGGTCAGTGGTTTCTCAGTGGGG
>NW_007727091.1:45677-47750 GCF_000696425.1 Galeopterus variegatus
ACAAGGAGAACTCCTTTAATGCTTTACTATATAACCAAATGACTGAAAAGTTTTTTTTTTTAATTTAATAACTACAGCTGAGAATTCAAGATCAAAACATTATAAGGAGAGTAATACTTTCGGAAAATCAATGGCTACAGCAAACTGCATACTTAAGATGGATGCATTATTTTATATGTAAATTATGCCTCAATAATTTGCAAAAATCAATATCTACAATGACAGAAAGTATGTTAATGGTTTTTCAGGGCTTGGGCGGTAGGGACGACATAAAGGGGCATGAAGAAAGCTTTGGAGGTTATAGAAATGTTCTGTATTTTGATTGTGGTTGGGAATTATTTGGATGGGTACATTTGTCAAAACTTATCAAAATGAAAAAGGCTTTATTTTATTTTAAATAAATTATACCTCAATAAAGTTGAGTTAAAAAAAATCAATGGCTAAGCAAAACAAAATTTTTATTTTATCCAAGCCCCGTTAAATTGATATTTTAAAGATTTATAATAACAAATGGCAAATACTGTATCTTTATGGTGATGATTCTTTGCTAGATNGTTGCGATCCGTTGCCGGACATGGAAAAAGACAAAAGACAAAAAAAATAAAATAAAATAAAAATAAATATAAAGTATTTATATAAATTAAATATATCTCTAACATAGAGTTGTAGTAACAAAAGATTGACTAGTAAGAACTAAAGAGAACTCTGAAGAATATAGGAACAGCAGGTAAAAAGAGCAGCCACTCCACCTAGAGCTGAGATAGAGTGCTTAGCTATGCTGCACAGCTGAGATTCAGACCTTGCGGGAGAAGGTGCAGGATGGCTCACTGGATGACAAAGAAATTACAATGGTACCATACTTGCAGAATTTTCTGGAAATCTGTCATCTGGAGCTGGCCAAAAAACTTTCCTCTGAGGTACCAGAGGAAGCCATTTATAGGGAGGTACCTCACCTAGGAACTTGCTGCAAAGCTGCCAGAGCAGGTATCCAAGGAAGCTGCTGACTATTCAAAGCCATGCACGCTGCAGGATCTGGAACTAAAGAAGGCTGCCCCTGCTTTCAGCACTGGGCCCTGCAGAAGCCATCCATGTGGAGGAAGCACACAGGGACCAAGAAGAGCAATCTCTTCCTCTTCCAGCGCCCTCTACTGAGAAAGCTTATCATCATACCTGCTACAAAAGGGAAATGCTTAAATGGGCCAGGTCCATTATTGCAGAGCAGGCAATGAAGAGTGGCTTCGGACGTGAGAGGCAATAAATTGATAATTATCACACAGTAACTGTGATTTTTCTTTATAAGTCATTATGGACAATTTGATGCTTTTAACCATATGTATGTTTCATTTTGACTAAAATCTTAAGTAGATTTTATTTTCCAAAATCCTGTATCTGTAATATAATTCCCTGATTTTCATCTAGCTATTGAGTATTTGCTCTTAGATGTCACAAATACACCTTAAATTTATGAATGAGACATTCTCTTCCTACTACCTGTTCCTGCTTCTCCTTCCCTTGTCTTTCTTATGTCACCTGGTGGTCCTAAGTCAGAAAGATAGGAATTCATTTGACAGCACCTATTCAGTCACACACACACTCACTCACACACACACCCCTACATTCAGTTTGTCACTAAGTCAAATAGTTCTATCCTCTTACCTCCCTAAATTGTTCCCTCCTAGGCTTTTCTTTTCTTTTTTTTTTTTTTCCTTTTTGTCTTTTTTACTGACTGGTAACGGGATCGCAACCCTTGGTTTTGCGCCCGCACCACGCTCAACCAGTGAGCAGGAATCGGTCTCCACATGGGATCCGAACCCTCGGCGGGAGCGCCGCCGCGCTCCCAGACGGCGCACTCTCCAGTGTGCCACCGGGCCGGCTCCCTCCTAGGCTTTTCTGCTGCCTTACATGAGGCCTCCATTATCCTAATAGCCTCCTAAGTGGTCTCTCCTTCCACTTCCCAACAATCCAAATCTTACGGTATCTCTCAAACCACTCTGAAATTCATCATTTGATCTCTCTTTATTGCTTTCAGAATAAAATCCAAATTATTATGAAGACCTCAACATGGCCCCAGAT
>NW_007727091.1:49152-50422 GCF_000696425.1 Galeopterus variegatus
TTTTTGGTGGCTGGCTGGTAAGGGGAAAAACCTTGAAGCTCGCTAGCATCTTATGTATATTTTCCCATTGAAGAATTGTAATGTCACTTTCAATAATGGGAGGTTTCTTAGGAATTCAGCCAAATAGACTCTACTTCCTCTTCCTAGATAACTTTTGCTGGCCCTCCTTGACATAGCAAAAGTATCGTCGCTTTTAGAAAGGTTTTTCTGATTCAGTCTAAATCTAGTATTTTTTATTCCTGCTGCTGTGGCACGCTGGGCATATTCCTCTTCTTAAGCTTAGCACCCTATGTTAAAATTGTTAATTTAATGCTCTCACTCTCTTGCCTGCTCAGAGAAGGGACTTCAGAGTAGAAGCCCTCCTTCATCTGTGTATCACCATGGCCTCAAGTGATGCTTCATACAAAATAAGCTCAAAATACACGTTTGTTAAAAAGAACTGATAGATTTATTGTATGGTGGCTATTGGCTGGTTGTATGATTGCTATTCATGTTTATTTTGTAAATTTTTAATGGTTCATAAATATATTTCCGAAAATTTTCTCAGGGGCTCCAAATTTCTAAGCTATAATAACATGTTCCCTGGAATTTATTAGTGTAACCAACATGCAAATTGGGGTAATACACTATGGAAAATTTTTCTATTCATTTCACATTTAGGGAGCTGGACTATATTTAAACCATTATCCATCCTACTTAATAAAAAGGCTTAGCTCCCATTGTCCTCTAAAATCTGATTCTCTTGCCAAACTGGGAGACATTTAGAAATCAATAACTCATAAAACATGCTAATCGCTTCAAATATACTTTTTCAGAGCGGTACCATTAGAGGAAGTCCCAGGATAACAGGTTCTGTATCCACCCTCTCCCCAACACAGAGAACATTAAACCACCAACTGTGTGTATTTATTTATTCATTTGTTTACTTAAGATTTATACTCTACCTCCCTCTGAAATATTTTTATAAAGGGAACAGCTGGTAATATCATTAATATTCATGTTTCAGGGACATTATGATTCATGAGTGTGTGGCAGTAGCTAATATTATCTTGGTTCTAACTCAGTAGCTTAGTTTTATATCTACTTTTTCTGGCCTTTATATCAGCAATTTTTCAGGAATAGTTTATGGATCAAGAATATCATTATATTCCATAGCTTGTGTGCAGAAAGTATGGAACAATTCGGTGTGTGAGTCTGTATGTATAAAAAACAAGGAGAACTCCTTTAATGCTTTACTATATAACCAAATGACTGAAAAGTTTTTTTTTTT
>NW_007727091.1:51515-53559 GCF_000696425.1 Galeopterus variegatus
AAAGATTTATAATAACAAATGGCAAATACTGTATCTTTATGGTGATGATTCTTTGCTAGATATCTTACAGATAAAAATAATGCATGTAAATCTCATTGAGAAACATGAAATTTCTTTCTCTAAGAAGAGAAATTATTAATCTTTAGCAATGTAAGATCACTGGGTTGCTCATGTTTATTAAAATGTGTATAAGATTCCACATGTATAACATCTTACAATCCAGCACCAAGGCCTGTTCTAAAAGAAATGCAGAGAAGTGATAAACTTGAATTCACAATTTACTGTATGTTACATTTGGGTGGAGAAATTTTCACATTAACATGGATAAACTGATAGTAACATTTATCAAGTAGATGATATCTGAAGAAAAACTCCCACAGATAGTAGTGACGTGCTGTCATTGGTGAGTATCCATGGCACATTATAGTGGAGACCTCTCACACGTGGCCTCCCACCATCTTTTGAATGTCCTCTGTATTTTATGAGTTTCTCAACCGTGAGTTTTGTCTTCCCAAGATAAAATTCAAAAAACCCATTTTACCACCATTCGTGGCATCNGTGAGTTTTGTCTTCCCAAGATAAAATTCAAAAAACCCATTTTACCACCATTCGTGGCATCTAGGATGCAAGCAAATTGATTCAACCAGTCAAATGCACCCACATAAGGCTTCAATTTATAATGTAAGAAAACAGACTAAGTGTTGGACATCAATTTTTCTGGTGCAGGTAGCAGCTGAGTGTCTTGCTTTAAGAGGCAACAGAAGTTACAATAAAGCTGAGGACCTGGCATCTATAGCAATTTTAGAGAAGATGAGTTCCTGACATCTATAGTCTAGATTGTAACAGCAATGGTAGTGGCAATTTCCACAATAGGAGAGTTCTGCAGAATGCTTCTAGGGTCACAGGCAGCAGCAACAGTTTGCTCAACAGGCCAGCGTGTGGTCGATTCTGGACATGGTACCTGGTAATTTAGTTTGACCCCTATTTCTTCAGCCCTGCTGCGGATTCTCTGAACTACCTGATTTTCTCTCCTAAATTCTTTGTTAACTTAAACAAGCTGGGTTGAATTCTGTTTACCACTCTAACCAATACATGCATCTAATACAGAGGTTTGGTCAGCAAGGAGTAATCCCAGTGATAGAAGCTTTCTGGGAAGTTTAAGAACATGTAGAGAAAATTCTACTCCAGTTTATTTCTGAAAGGTCTATTTTACAACAGTGGTCACAGAGTGGACACCATCTTAGAAGCTCTTCCAGGGAACCGCCCTACCCCAAACTGGGCAGTCTTATTTATTAAACTATTTGGGGTCTGTTTATTGGTAGTTTACCCCAGTACGCTGAGGCACTCACTGAACCCCAGTGCTATGTGTAATGATTACAAACTGTATCCTTCAGGACTCATCTACTGCTACCCTCTCTCTCTCTGAGTGATCCCATTAAGTCCCAGAATTTAAATACTATCTATACATTGATTACTCCCCAATTTCTATTCAGTTTGATCTCTCCTCTGAAGTCCAAAACTCACGTGCAACTACCTACTAGTCTTGTCAAATAGGTAACCAAAATATTGCCTGGTCATGTCTTAGTTATGACACAAAAAGATAAAGTGACAAAAGAAAAAAATAGATAAATTAGACTGCATTGAAATTTTAAACTTTTGTACTGCAAACAATACCATCACAAAAGTGGAAATTCAAGCCAAAGAATGGAAGAAAATATTTGCAAGTCATATATGACAAAGGGCTTATATCCAGAATATATAAGAAAGTCATACAATTCAACAATTAAAAACAAACAACCTAATTTAAAAATGGGCAAAGGATATGAATAGGCAATTTTAAAAGAAGCACACAAATGGCCAATAAGCACATAAGAAGATGCTTAAAATCATTAATCATAAGGGAAATACAAATTGAAACCACAATGAGATGCCATGTTACACTCACTGGAATGGCTGTAATGAAAAATACAGATAATAACAAGTGTTGACAGGAATATGGAGGAACTGGAACTCTTATTCATTGCTGTGAGAATGTAAAATGGTG
>NW_007727091.1:53625-54830 GCF_000696425.1 Galeopterus variegatus
CACACAAATGGCCAATAAGCACATAAGAAGATGCTTAAAATCATTAATCATAAGGGAAATATAAATTGAAACCACAATGAGATGCCATGTTACACTCACTGGAATGGCTGTAATGAAAAATACAGATAATAACAAGCGTTGACAGGAATATGGAGGAACTGGAACTCTTATTCATTGCTGTGAGAATGTAAAATGGTGAAGCCACTTTGGAAAACAGTTTGGCAGTTCCTCAAAATAGTTACTAAACAGAGTTACTTTATAACCCAGCAATTCCATTCTTGATTGTATACTGAAGAGAAATGAAAACATATTTGCACACAAATGTTCATATTAGCATTATTCATAATAGTCAAAAAGTAGAAACAACACAAATGTCCATAAACTGATGAGTGAATAAATAAAACATGGTATATCTATGCAATGGAAATTATTTAGCAATAAAAAGGATTTAAGTACTGATTGGTTCATGCTACAACATGGATGAACCTTGAAAACAATAAGCTAAATGAAAGAATCCAGTCATAAAATGCCACACATTTTAACATTCCTTTATATGAAATGCCAGGACTGGAGAAATCTACAGAGACAGAAAGTACGTTAGTGCTGCCTAAGGGAGGGGAACAGGTACAGGTTTCTATTTCAAGTGATTAAAATGTTCTAAACTTAGACTGTGGTGATGGTTGTATGACTCTATAAATATACTAAAAAATTGAATTGTACACTTTAAGTATGTAAATTTTATTTTCTGTGAATTATACCTCAATACAGACTTTTCAAAAAAATTTTAACGTGGCCAAAACTGAATCTTAACATCTTATTCCCTCAAACCTGTTCTCCCAGTTTCCCTCTACTTATCCAGGCCAATAACATAGAAGGCACCCTTGATTCTTCTTTTCACATTTCCCACATCCAATTCATCTACAAATCCAGCTGTTCTTACCTCAGAATATATCCCAATTCTGAACATCTCACTCGGTCTCAGCTCTAGTCCAAGTTATCACCATCTGTATTCTGGCGTAAATGCTTTCTAACTGACATCTCAGATTCTTCTCTGCAGTTCTGTTTCCAAATTACAGCTAGCTTACTTCTTTAAAACTGTAAATCAAACCATATCAACCACTGCTTAAAACCCTCCAGTGAATTGCACTTAAATAAAATTCAATCTCCTTTCCATAGCCCACAAGTCCCTACAGAGTCTAGAGTCT
>NW_007727091.1:55779-64796 GCF_000696425.1 Galeopterus variegatus
TGGATCTCTAGAACTTTTTCATCTTGTGAAATTGAAACTCTGTACCCATTGAGTGACAACTCCCTTTTTCCCCCTCACCCCAGCCCTTGGCAACCACCACTCTACTCTTGTTTCTAAGAGTTTGACTACTTTAGATACCTCATGGAAGTGGAATCATACAGTGCTATGGGCTAAATGTGTCCCCCAATAGTTCATGTATTGGAAACTTAATCTCCATTGTAACAGTGTTAAGAGGGCAGGAAACCCTCTTATGGTAATTGAAAGATGAGGCCTTTAAGAGGTGATCAGATCCTGAGGACTGTACCCTCATGAGCAGATTAATCCACAGATGGTTTGATGAGTGGCTACAGGCCTGGTTCTGATGGATTTATAAGGAGAGCGAGTGAGCAGTTTAGCTCTCCTGCTCAGTACATTCTCACCATGTGATACCCTGCATTACTGCTGAGAGTCAACACCAAGAAAAAGAGCCTGATCAGATGTGTTCTCTGGACTTTAGACTCCCACCACCAAAACAGTTAGAAATTAATTCTGTGTCTTTATAAATTACCCAGTTTCAGGTATTCTGTTACATGAAACAGAAACAAACAAATACAAAATTATCAAATATGTACAGTATTTGTCTTTTTGTGACTGGCTTATTTCACTTCGCATAACGTCCTCAGGGTTCACCTACATTATAGTCAATTATTTCTTTGCTTACCTGGTTATTATCTGTTCTCCCACTAGATTGCAAGGTGTTTTTTTTTGGTTTTTTTTTCCCATTTTGTCTTTTTTTACTGACCGGTAACGGGATCACAACCCTCGGTGTTGCGCCCGTACCGGGGACCGGTCTCCACATGGGATCCGAACCCTCGCGGGAGCGCCGCCGCACTCCCAAGCGGCGCACTTCTCCAGTGCGCCACCAGGCCGGCCCAGATCGCAAGTTTTGTGAGAGCAAAGACACGTCTAACTTGCTCATCACTATATCCCCTGCACTTAAAACAGTTAAATGAAGTTCCAGGTGGCAAGACTGGAGCTGAAACTTGGAGGTTATGATTAAACAGAAGTATTCCCCAGGAACAAACAGCAGGAGTGTTGGCAGAGATATCGGAATGAAGACAGCCTGTTTGTGGCATAAAGAGATTTGTGTGATTAAATAATAATAATAAGAAATTAGTATAAAATAATTTGGTGTGGTTAGATAGTATCAACCTCTTGTGATCTTGAATATCAGTCTGAGTTTTTAGATTTTTATCCTAGAGGCAATAAAACAATGAAAATTTTTGAACAGGGAAATATATTAGTAAATATCATGTACTAAGCAACCACAATATGCTATGCACTCTTGCATACATTATTTCATTTAAAACTTACAACAGCCCTGTGTTTAACCTTCATTTTCCTGAAGAATGCTGCAGATAAGCAATTAATCAGTGAGGACCATTCAGACTAGGGCAATAAGAGTGGAAGTACTTAAAATATTTAATTTTAACTTTTAAGTATTTAATTTTTAGTTTTTCAAAGAAGAAAAACAATAAGATAATGTAACAAGTTATGAAAAGAGAGTGAAAGAGGAGGGAAAATTTATTCTAAAATTTATCATCAAGGTGTTTGAAAAAGAAGGATGCACACAAAAATAATCAGGATAGTTGACTGGGAGAGTGCAAAGTTGGTTGGTAGAAGAGGAAAAGGTTTTAGCAGAACACCAGAATAGAAAAAGTCTTGTAGATATTCAAAAATGTGACTGAGGTAGTCACAAAAGATTAAGATGACGATGGAGAATTTGAGTGTTTCCCCCCCACACACACAAAATGGTATGGTTTTATAACTGAATTAAATTAGTGACTTAGCAAAATTTAAATGTTGCCTTCTTTTTGTTTGACTTTTCTAAGAAAAGCAAACTCTACCATACTTCTAATGATTTTATGAAAAATTCTGCCCACATGAGGTTTAACTTAGGTTCAGTCTCTAAAGCTGGCTGGCTATAAACACCTACAGAAGAGGGACTTTATACAGAGGGATCACGCAAATGTAGGAACGAGAAGAATGGGATGGTTTAAAATTATTATTTTATAAAGCCACACTCACCCTTTAGCCCCAAGATTGCTTTTCAGTTTCCCAAAACCAACCTAATAAAGCAAAAGTGTTCAGGTGCCCCACAAGCCACTCTTACTAAAACCTTCAATGGTGTTTCAAGGACCTTAGGACCTGAATTCTAAAAAGTGTTATCTTCTTGTTGTTTTGATCTTCATTAGTTTCTTCTTCATTAAGACTTTTCCATATCTGCTACACTTGGGACCTTGTTTCATGCTTGCATTCACATCCACTTAAATGCCAATTATTCTTCAACATCATCTTTCAGATTTTCTTCCCTAAATTATTACAGTATTGCCCTAGGGAACTTGAGATTTCAAGGAAGCAGTCAAAAGGCTTAACAGCAATGGAAAAAGATAAAAATATGTTTTCTTGAATTTGGCTTCCCACTAGGCTTTTCTAAAGTTAAGGGGAACTTGAGATTTCAAGGAAGCAGTCAAAAGGCTTAACAGCAGTGGAAAAAGATAAAAATATGTTTTCTTGAATTTGGCTTCCCACTAGGCTTTTCTAAAGTTAAAGTTTGAGTTCAGCATGAACATATTTGAATACATTAAACTTTCATTTTTTTTTAACCTGTTTATCATTTACCAGTATGATCAATAGTTCTTTTTTTTTTTTTTTTTCAGCTGGCTGGTACAGGGAATGAACAACCGTGGACCTTGGTGTTATCAGCACCATACTCTAATCAACTGAGCTAACCAGCCAGCCCTACCAGTATATCAGTGTGAGCAAACACACACATAAGGTACACTTTTTATTCATTCTTTTATTCATTTATTCAACATTTATAGAACAACTCACTGTACATTGGGCACTGCACTAAATGTTCTTCCAGAAACCTTATTATTCTTCATAGTAATATTTAATTTAAAATTAATTATCCTCCAATATTCGTTTATATTTTTTCCCAAAACTAGTTTTGCTCCTAAAAATAAGAATATTAAGACATTAATTCAGCTGTGATTTTTTAATACTGTTCCATTAAAACTTTGTTGTCTTCCCAGAGTTTGTTTGCCAGCAAGGTTTAATAAGTACCTATTATATGTCAGATACTGTGACTAGTGCAGACAAATTTCAAAGTGTAGGATATTCAACAGCTGAAAGCAGCACTTTTCCAATAGTATTGCATATGGGCCATATTAGAAACTGGCCCCTATCTATCTTTCCAACCACATCTTTATTTCTCTACACAATCACCAGCTCTCAGTTCCAGCCATAGTGAACTATTTCCCAAATTGAGACTTTAAGCTTTAGATCTTGATTCAACTGTCCCTATTTCCAATTCAAATTTAATGAAAAAGTAATATCTAAGAACTACCATGTACCCCGGAAAAAATACAGAATGTATTTTGTAGACATTTAAGCAAGGAGACTGTGGAGATTTCTTCTCATTAGGAACAAAATCATATTTTTTAATAATTTTTTTGAAGTATTTTAGCACCCATACCTACAAAGAGTTCTAATGAATAATTAGAATGAAAATATTTGGGGGNCACAAAATGGTATGGTTTTATAACTGAATTAAATTAGTGACTTAGCAAAATTTAAATGTTGCCTTCTTTTTGTTTGACTTTTCTAAGAAAAGCAAACTCTACCATACTTCTAATGATTTTATGAAAAATTCTGCCCACATGAGGTTTAACTTAGGTTCAGTCTCTAAAGCTGGCTGGCTATAAACACCTACAGAAGAGGGACTTTATACAGAGGGATCACGCAAATGTAGGAACGAGAAGAATGGGATGGTTTAAAATTATTATTTTATAAAGCCACACTCACCCTTTAGCCCCAAGATTGCTTTTCAGTTTCCCAAAACCAACCTAATAAAGCAAAAGTGTTCAGGTGCCCCACAAGCCACTCTTACTAAAACCTTCAATGGTGTTTCAAGGACCTTAGGACCTGAATTCTAAAAAGTGTTATCTTCTTGTTGTTTTGATCTTCATTAGTTTCTTCTTCATTAAGACTTTTCCATATCTGCTACACTTGGGACCTTGTTTCATGCTTGCATTCACATCCACTTAAATGCCAATTATTCTTCAACATCATCTTTCAGATTTTCTTCCCTAAATTATTACAGTATTGCCCTAGGGAACTTGAGATTTCAAGGAAGCAGTCAAAAGGCTTAACAGCAATGGAAAAAGATAAAAATATGTTTTCTTGAATTTGGCTTCCCACTAGGCTTTTCTAAAGTTAAAGTTTGAGTTCAGCATGAACATATTTGAATACATTAAACTTTCATTTTTTTTTAACCTGTTTATCATTTACCAGTATGATCAATAGTTCTTTTTTTTTTTTTTTTTCAGCTGGCTGGTACAGGGAATGAACAACCGTGGACCTTGGTGTTATCAGCACCATACTCTAATCAACTGAGCTAACCAGCCAGCCCTACCAGTATATCAGTGTGAGCAAACACACACATAAGGTACACTTTTTATTCATTCTTTTATTCATTTATTCAACATTTATAGAACAACTCACTGTACATTGGGCACTGCACTAAATGTTCTTCCAGAAACCTTATTATTCTTCATAGTAATATTTAATTTAAAATTAATTATCCTCCAATATTCGTTTATATTTTTTCCCAAAACTAGTTTTGCTCCTAAAAATAAGAATATTAAGACATTAATTCAGCTGTGATTTTTTAATACTGTTCCATTAAAACTTTGTTGTCTTCCCAGAGTTTGTTTGCCAGCAAGGTTTAATAAGTACCTATTATATGTCAGATACTGTGACTAGTGCAGACAAATTTCAAAGTGTAGGATATTCAACAGCTGAAAGCAGCACTTTTCCAATAGTATTGCATATGGGCCATATTAGAAACTGGCCCCTATCTATCTTTCCAACCACATCTTTATTTCTCTACACAATCACCAGCTCTCAGTTCCAGCCATAGTGAACTATTTCCCAAATTGAGACTTTAAGCTTTAGATCTTGATTCAACTGTCCCTATTTCCAATTCAAATTTAATGAAAAAGTAATATCTAAGAACTACCATGTACCCCGGAAAAAATACAGAATGTATTTTGTAGACATTTAAGCAAGGAGACTGTGGAGATTTCTTCTCATTAGGAACAAAATCATATTTTTTAATAATTTTTTTGAAGTATTTTAGCACCCATACCTACAAAGAGTTCTAATGAATAATTAGAATGAAAATATTTGGGGGTGGCATATATCCAGTATAACAATATTTTCATAACAGAACCAAATCTATTTAAACTAGGAAAATTATACCATGCTAATATATGTATGTCATAGAAGCAGAATAGTATACAGAACAGGACAGCTGAATCTGGAGTAGGACAGTCCTGAGAAAGAATACTGGTCCATTATTTACTAGCTATATGATCTCTGAAACACTAGTATCTCAAAACCCCAGTTTCCTAATCTTTAAGTGTAGCTAGACACAGAGTTGTTGTGAAAGTTAAATGAGTTTAACAATGGATCGCACATAGGTAGTACTCAATAAATGTTATCAAACGTTTCTATTTTTATGTCTTCTATAAGAGTAGTTAAGTTGAATTAAGTTAACCTGGCATCTTCCTTTCAGTGAGCTTGTTCCTTATGAATGAGTATTGTCAAGTGTTCAGCTGCAGGAAAGGGAAGGAAAAACAATGAATAAAGGTTAACTTGTTTTCTTCTCTCTAAAATAAGAAGATAGATTAGAAACTCATGTCTTAAGATTCCTAACTCTTCATTGGGTGTATTTGACATGCTAATCAACTATTTTATCTCCCAATGTAATTGTGCTTTTTGCCAGGTTTGCACTAGGTAAGAGAAGAGAATCTAGGTATGTGCTGTGTTCCTTTTCCGTTTTGATTTGTATTGAATGTACTGGATACTGTAATTTAGACGATATCTAGACTAAGGAAGGCGGGCCTCCAGTCAAAGAACTTTCTCTTCACCTTTTCACCTCCACTGTTATCCATCCCTCAGGACATCAGATTCCGGGTTACTGATGGTTCGTGACTCTAAGGGGGAAGATTCTCCTAAGCTTATGTGCTTCTCCATCTCTTTTCTCTCTGAAGAGGCAAGTTTGGCCTTTCAATGAATTGAAGTAGTAAGATTTAAGACTTTGGCTTGGGTTTGGGAGTAGAGATGGATAGAATGGGCTTAATTTGAGACTACTTTAGTATACCTTGTATAATACTCCGTTAAAAGTCCGGGTAAAAGTGTTAATTGAATGGATGAAATTAAAATGGCCTTATAGGGGTGTTTGCTAGGACACATAAGTGCCTTAGCCTACTTCTCCCCACAAGGTTGCAAGGGAGGTATATGCACAAGATGATGAATCAAAACAAAGTCATGCTTTATTATTGCCCAGTCCTTGATACAAACCCCTGTGTTTAACCCAGTTTTCTAGATTGAGACCAAGTGGAAAACTCCTTTTCTACACTAAATAGACCAAACAAGCCTTGAAATGGAAGGTCTGCTCAGTTTATTTCCACTCCAAATCCAAGTTAAAATCTCAGATCTTATTTTGTCCACGCTATAGAGAAAGCTGAAGAAAAGGAAGAAGAGAACCTATCCCATTTATACCCCTTCCACTAGGGCTTCACTCTTAGAAACATGGCCTGGATAATGTCTTAATCAATCCCATTCAGCACTTCCCCTCATTGCAGTAGAATAGAGAAGGGCAGGTGGGCAAGTGGGAACTGGGAGATACAGAAAATGTTCTTCCCCAAAGGCCAAAAAAAGTTTTCTCATTAACTCATTAACTTTAAAATGCTTACTAAAATAGAATTATGAGTATCTATAATCTTTCAGGATGTATGAATTAATTTTAATGTGTTCATGATCACTGATTTACCATAAAAATATAGAAAGATAGTTATCTCTATCTAGTCCTATAACAGATAGCAAGGCTCAGGGTCCAGGGACGTTGATGCTAAGGATCAATAAAAATGAAGCCAACTTGCCGGAATAAAGAACTAACTGAAACCTTTCTATATCTATAGTCAAAATGATCTCATGACTTGTAAGTCTACAACTGTAGTCCAGCATATTGGAAATGATTTTTAGCAATTAATTGGTAGCCTTTTCCAAAGAAACACATAGTATGGTTACTGGGAAAAGGTGAATCTAATATTGCTCTTTAAAGAGAAGAGAAAGAGCCAATTCAGAAAGGGACCTTACACCTGTCATAGGCATTTCCAGCTACTGTTATTTTTGCAATACTTGTATATAGGGCTAGGCTAGGCAAGCATTGGCTGGTGCTACAACCTACCTAAATGTTTTTGTCCCCCGCCTCCCCTCCCCAAGCTTATATGTTGAAATCCTAACTCCCAAGATGATGGTAGAGCCTTGGGGAGGTGATCAGGTCATGAATGGCATTAGTACCTGCTATTGTTTGAATGTTTTGTCCCCTCCAAAAATTCATGTTGAAACTTAATCCCCACTGTAACAGTGCCAGGAGGTAGAACATTTTGGGAGGTATTTGGCATGAATGGATTAATGTTGCTACAAAAGGGCTTTGCAGAGGGAGGTCGTTTCACCTTCCATCTTCTGCCATGTGATGATGCAACAGGAAGGACCTCACCAGATGCTGGACCCTGATGCTGGACTTCTCTGTGTCCAGAACTGTGAGAAAAACAAATTTCTGTTCTTTAAAAATTATCCAGTTTATAGTATTCTGTAATAGCAGCACAAATGGACCAAGACAGTGCCCTTATAAAAGAATCCCAAGAGAGTTTGTTCTTCCCTTCTACTAGGTGAGGACACAGCAGAAAGTCACCACCTATTAACCAGAAAGTAGACCCTCACCAGAAAACAAATCTGCTGGCACCTTGATCTTAGACTTTGTAGCTTCCAGAACTGTGAGGAATAAATTTTCATTGATTATAAGCCACACAGTTTCTGGTAGTTTGTTATAGCAGCCCAAACAGACTAAGACAGCTGGTCTGATTTAAATTCCCTTTTCAAATACTCTTTCGTGCCTTTATAATATGATCTCCCATGTGTGCACCATGTCTAACACTTCACTTAAATACCAAGATCATGCTGAATAAAGTTTTCTTCCCTTTACATAACTTTTTCTCACAAATAATGTTTCAAAAATCTGATACTCTGATGTGACAATTAATACTTTCTGAAGGAAATAACAAGAAACAATATAATATTTATTCATTCAACTAAAAGTTGCAGGTGGTAAAAATAAATCTTCTGGCTGAAATGGGAAGATCAAGCAGGAAGATTCCAGTGAAAAACACACACTTTGGAAATAAGCAGTTATGAAATTGTCTCTGAAGGGTGCCCAGATCTTCAGTTTCATCAGTACAATTGCATCGAAATAAAAGTGACTTTTGAAAAGGAGTAAAAACATGAGCAAAAATATATATAGGACAAAAGAGTTAATCCTTTCTATCTCAGAACAGAGGCAAAGATAAGTGAAGTTTCTTTATAAAATTCAAAGCAGGTGTTAGTTATCCACCTGGCACATTAGAAATGCTCAATAAAAGTTTTTGAATGAATAACTTGTAGTTAACTAAGTAATTAGTTAAAATAAGTGCTAAATGAACCAGGGACATAAAAGATAAGAAGGTACTATATTGAAGAATAATTTGTGAATGATTTTCTCAGTTATTATGAAAAGATCATGATTTCCATTCTAACGGATTTTCAACACAGCTCTCTTGACAACATTACTTTTATGCTCATAATATGACCCATGCAACTAAGTTAGAAGAGCCAAGAAGTTACATTAGCAGTTTACATTGTTCAGAGGGATTAAAGTTAATTGACTCAATTGTTTAAATCCCCATAACATCTCTACTCAGAGTATATTCTCTTGAGGATCTCAAGGCACTTTATAAATCTTTAGCGAGAAGTATCTCCCTCTTCACTTTAAATAGTAAAAAGCAGAAGCACACTTGATTTTAATGAATTTTTCCAATAAAAACAGATCTTTGCTCTAAATTTAATCCATTAGAATGCAAGTGCCTACA
>NW_007727091.1:65147-66352 GCF_000696425.1 Galeopterus variegatus
TTTTTCCAATAAAAACAGATCTTTGCTCTAAATTTAATCCATTAGAATGCAAGTGCCTACAGCATTTCGATTTAGTATTAAATGAAGCAATGGAAATAATTAAAAACTCTCCTTTCTAAGGTACAACAGGATGTTTCCCCCACCTAACCACACCTCAGAGGACAGCAGAAAGAAAACTTGCAAAAAAAATTTTGTGAATCTTTGTGGTAGTTAAGGTCAAGGGCTATGAGCCAGGCTGATCTGCACCAACCAACCTTATTAGCTGTGTGTCTTGGACAAGCTATTTACCTTTTATAAGTCTCACTTTCCTCACATACACAATTGAGATAGTAGCAATAATTCCTTCATAGGACAATGTGAGGATTAAAGGGTGTAAACTGAGTCTGGCACATGGTAAGCTCTCAATATAGAATACCTATCATCATCACCATCATCATTATCATTGGCTCTAAGTACATCATTGGCTCTACTTGGAGGGTATACTTGGATGAGTTTAACATTTAAATCAACCAAGAGTGAGTATGTTTTGTAATGACAAATATGCCAACTATCTGGATTTCATCATCACATATTGTACACAAATATAGTCAAATCTGTACCCCACAAATATGTATAATCAAGTATGTCTTAATTTTCAAAAAACCAAAAATATTTAAATCAGTGACCTTTGAATAAGCAGATTGCCCTCCATAATGAGGGTGGGCCTCATCTCATCAGTTGAATGCCTGGATAGAACAAAAGAACAGCCTCCCTAAGCAAGAGGGAATTCTCCAGCAGACTGCCTTTGGATTTCATCTGTACCATTGACTCTCCCGGGTCTCTGGACTACCAGCCTTCAGCCTGGTACTGTAACATCAGCTCTCCTGGGACTTGAGCTTATTGCCCACACTGCAGATATGGATTTCCCAGCCTCCACAATCACATGAGCCAATTCCTTATAATAAATCTATAGATACAGATATGGATATAGATAGATAGAGATAGAAACAGAGATAGAGTTATAGACACAAGTACTATTGGTTCTGTTTCTCTGGAGAGGCCTAACCAATACAGTACCATATATAAACATGAGAATATAAAATATAAATTAGATTTGATGGTACAATACAGAGTACAGTTATGCATCACTTGATGATGGGGATATACTCTGAGGAATGCATTGTTAGGCAATTTTGCCATTGTGCAAACATCATAGTGTACTAATG
>NW_007727091.1:68238-69499 GCF_000696425.1 Galeopterus variegatus
GAACTTAAATATTTAGGGAATGTTTAGCTATGACAATTTCCTGTCTTAATGCTTGTGTTCTTTCCTATCTTCTAATTATTTCAATCTCTTTACTTCCCCCTTCAGAGAATCTATCAAGGTAGGGATATACGCAAATGGAAGAAAACCAAGTGCCCATCTTTGGATGAATGGATAAGCAAAATGTGTTATTAACATACAATCAAATATTATTTAGCCTTGAAAAGGAAGGAAATTCTGATGCATGCAACATGGATGAATCTTGAGGACATTATGCTAAGTGAAATAAGCCAGTCACAAAAAAGACAAATACGGGGATTCCCAGTTGGCTCAGTTGGTTAGAGCACTNAAAACATTGTTATGGGGTGCATGACTGTACTAACATCAGCACTTAGAATATAAGATCTCTATGGGCAAGGATCAACCTTTAGGTATTAGCCACGCAATGAATATTCGGTAAATACTTAAAGAGTCAATTAAATTGATCAGAATATATTATCTTAACCATGCAAATATTAAGGCATTTTTAAAAACTATATGTGAACTGATATCATGCATAAAGCATAGCCTTATGATTATAATGTTAAAAAAGTGTTAGATGATGAAGCGTTCAAATTACCAGCTATGCCAGATGGCTGAGAGTGTATGAGCTGCCCCAAATGTCATCCTAGGAAGCAGAATGTCCCAAAGGAACCAAAAGCTAGGGAATGGATGAATCGCATCTGCCGTTGTCATGGATACTGTTCATCTTGTCTGTGTGAACTTGAAAACTGAAAGCACTATAGAATAGAGTGGCTAGCTACCTAATTGAAGCCTCATCTGTTGCTAAAAGACCTAGTTCAATAGAGGCATCCTTAATATTTAATGAGCACTCAATGTGTGGTTGGCCTTGTGTAAAACGTACAAATATAGTTTCTAGTCTCCTGTTCAGTTGTTCTCTACTCCTGGTGCTCGTTAGAATCATCTGGAAAACTTTAAAAAATATCTTTGATGAAATCCCATCCCCAGACGTTCTGACTTGGTGGTATGAGGTGGGACCTGAGCATGGTATTTTAAAAGCTCCCCAGGTGATCCTACTATTATGCAGCTGTGGTTAAGAACTGTAGCTCTAGGTTCCCACCGTCTGTGTAATTCACAGAAACATGTTTCTCCTACATTTAACTCATTCACATATTAGCACTCTTCATAAATCCTTCATATAGTGAACTTAAATATTTAGGGAATGTTTAGCTATGACAATTTCCTGTCTTAATGCTTGTGTTCT
>NW_007727091.1:70731-72117 GCF_000696425.1 Galeopterus variegatus
GTACCTACAGTAATCAAAGTCATATAGATAAAAAATAGAATGGTGGCTACCAGGGGCTGGGAGGAGGGGGTAATGGGGAGTTGTTTAATGGGTATAGAATTTCAGTTTTGTAAAATGAAAAGAGTTCTGGAGATGAATGGTAGTGATGTGCACAACAATGTGAATGTGCTTAATGACACTGAACTGTACACTTAAAAATGGTAAATTTTATGTTTCATCACAGTTAAAAAATGAGAAATAAAAATAAAGGCATCGACGACAGTCATTTATTTTCCTCATGAACCCACAATTTAGGCAGGGCTAGAGGGGGATGGCTTACTGCTGCTGTGTGTGATGTCAACTGGGGCAGGTGAACTGCACCTGGAGGATTCACTTCCGAGGTGGCTCATGCACATGGCTAGAAAATCAGTGCTGCTGTTGGCTGAGAACTCAACCCAGGCTGTTGTTCAAGGGTCTTACTTCTCCATGTGAGCCCCTCCAAGAGTCTTTGTGATGGCATAGCATGTTGGCTTGCTAGAGCAAGTTTTCAAGGGGGATTGGAAGCTAACCATCTTTTGAGATTCCAAAACGGCACAAGGTCACTTCCACTGCATTCTATTAATCAAACAGTCAAAAAAAAAAGCCCACCCATCCAGGTTAAAAGGAAGGAGATACAGGCCCCACCTTTGGATAAGACAAAGTGTCAGAATTTGTAGCCACCTTTAATCTATCACACCAATTAGCTTATTTTTTTCTCTCTGTATTCTAGAAATTTTTGCCACCTGATACCTTCTGCTTATATCTCAGATTGTTCTGACCTTTCACAAACCTAAATCTAATCTCTCATATAATCCCAAATCTATCTCAAGGGCTTCTATGCATGTATCCTTCAGCTTCAAATCCACCACTAACTGCCTGATTCTCTCTTCCTCAATTCATAGAAATAAGTGTAAAACTGTGATTGGTTTAGATCATTTCATGCAAAGCTATGTGTGCCATAGGTAACAGATAATCTACGCATTGGCTACCATTAGATCGAGTGCTTGTAATCCAATATCTGCAGACAAGGGGGCAGGGCCATATAATATAAAATACTGCTGTTTTGGCTTATCTTTTTCAAATATGCTGCGAGTATGAAGGTGAGGTGGATGACTAGAGTTGTGCAAGGGTTGTGAATGCAGCAGGCACCATAATTCACTTTCCTAGAATAAACTGGAGCCTTTAGTGGTGCTGAAAATATTTATACAGATATTCACTGCTTCCCAGATTATCAGCGTATTAGAAATATAACTGGTTTAATTGCTTCTCCTTTTTATGCATTTCATACTTGAAAATCTGGACATGTTGATTTCCTTCAAAAAAAATTCATGTGGCTTTCCTAAAACATTTTCTTTTCCTCTTTCCCCC
>NW_007727091.1:72682-77203 GCF_000696425.1 Galeopterus variegatus
CCCCCTAAGACTACCTTTAATATTCATTTAATGTTACTATCTCTGAATTAAAATCATGGTGTGATTTTCACTGGACACTGCAGTCTTCATAGGATTAGTCCTGCCTATTCATTTTACCAGTAAAGAGGTAGCAACGCATATGTAATTTTTTCTTCCTGGTTGACAAAGACTTTCCCCCTGACCAAACATTAGTCAGGCTCCTCTAAATCCTCTTCTCAACTAGGCTCTGACCTTGGGCTTTAGTGTCTATCCTTGTAGGGCCAGAATTTCCCAGTTTCAGCAAGAATTCTGGGAAGTCATTTCAGAGAGAATCCCCCACCCTCCATTTCTGATCACCTTGATATGATCAAAGTCCTCATCCTTAACCATCCCCCAAGTGACATCTGGCAAGAATCTCGTCAAGTCAGTTTAGCCAGAATCTCCCCCTTACCCTGATGTTTCCTCTCAGTGACTTTCTATACAATGAGCCCAGTGGCTCAGTGACTATAAATCCCCACTTGCCCTTGATGTATTCACAATTGAGCCTAGTTCTATAAATAGGCCTCTTGTCCCCGATTGCAATAGTTCCTGAATAAAATCTGTTTTTAATCACTGTACTGTCAAGCTCTGGTTTTTCTTTAACATGCTTCATTATTATTTGACTTTATGCATTACATTTTATTTCTCATTTTCACCTTTACCTATTCTCATTTAGGGGATTTAATCTGCACAAGAGACCTTTGACAGAAGCTTTAAAGAGAGAGAAATCCTTAGCAAGGAAAGTGCTTTCTGATGTAGAGATATAGGGGAATAAGAAAGCTCTGGAATGACAGAGCAGACAAGAGACTAGAAAAAGGAATGAAGGCATCTAATACAGTCACATTAATGAGAGCTCCAGACATTCATCAAATAGAGCATGTGTGTGTGTTTAGCATAAATCTAATGTGTTCCAAAGGATCAGCAAACGCCAGCTGAATCAACATCTCCAGATTTTCAAGTGTGTAAAGAGGTGTGGTGACCCTCATTCTTGCCCATGCTACTGCCTGTTTTCCCCCGGTGGTGCAGAAAAATGAGTTTCCAAGGTATCCTCACCACCCCCTCTCCATCTTCCATGCTGAATACAGAGCCATCATTTTAGAATTTATTAAATTATATCTCTCTCCCTGCTTGAAAATCTCCAGTGGCTTCCAATTGCAATTAGAATAAAGAACAAATTGCCTACTATCACCTACAAGGCCCCGATGACTGGTCCTTGCCTACCTCTCCAACCTGATTTTGTGCCATTCACTCCCTCAATTCAGTCACACCTCTACTCTCTTGGATCTTTGTACCCTTGTTCTTATTTTTAAATCTCAGCTCTAATGCCGTTTTCTCAGAAGCTTTCTCTGGCACTTCATCAAAGTATTCCCAGTCACTCTCTCCTATTACCTGCATTTTTATAGCACTTATTGCTACCAGAATTATCATATATTTGTATGTTCTTTTGTTACTGTCTTTACCTATTAGCTCCAAGACAACCAAGACTTTAATCCTTTTTTAAATATATATATTTTAACATTTACTCGTACATATTTTGGGGGTACAGTGTGTTGCTTCAATACATGCATATGCTGCACAATGACTTGTTAAGGTAGATAGCATAGTTTTGTATCTGTTTATCCACCACTTCTCCTCTCCCCTTCCCCACCCCTCCCAACCTCTGGTAACCATTATTCTACTCTCTACTTCTATGAGAACCATTTTTTTTTTTTTTTACATTCCACATGAGTGAGATCATATAGTATTTGATAAGACTTTATTTTTTATATTACCAGTTACTGGACCATTACCTAGAATATCATAAGTTATTAATAAATATTTGTTGAATTTATGTTGAATGCTGTCTTTCACAAATATCCAGCTCTCTACTGGAAAGCTCTTTTCCTTAAATGTGTAAACTTCTTTTTTTTTTTTTTTAAAGATGACCGGTAAGGGGATCTTAACCCTTGACTTGGTGTTGTCAGCACCACGCTCAGCCAGTGAGCAACCGGCCATCCCTATATGGGATCTGAACCCGTGGCCTTGGTGTTATCAGCACCGCACTCTACCGAGTGAGCCTCGGGCCGGCCCGAATGTGTAAACTTCTAACAACACAATGCAGCAATGCTAATAAATCTTTCCTGTCTTCCAACATGTTTTTAAGTTATGATATAAAGAGAGTCACAAAAACTCTAACGACTTTAGAGATATTGGCCATTATCAATGCTAATGTGTAGGTTCAACTTGAACATCCCTATAAATAATACCTCATCTCAGTAGAATTCAGAGCTTCCCCCTTTCTTACATGCTATTATGCCCAGAGCCGAGATTTGTTAGTTTTAAGGGCAAAGATGAAAATTTACCTTTTTAATTTGGCCCACCTAGGTGGTATAGTAATGAAAACTGCAAACATATAATCAAGTAAACTAATTAAAAGAAATAGCCATTTTGATAAAAGCAGTATAGGGACTGCACTAATCAGAACATTGATGTGTTATAAAAAGAATAGAACATTAAAGTGATACATTTTATATTAATATCTAGTGCTCAGAGAATTTAAAGACTTGTACTAATAATATTCACTTAGAAAATTCCAGGGAGCCACAGCTTAAGAAACAAAATTATTAGGAAGCCAGAAAGTACAGTGGAAATTATGAGCATCACATATTGTTGTTTAGCTCCCAAACATCTTTAATAGTCCTAATTTATGGGATAGATGAGTAAAGATGTAAGTAAAATAAATGTACAAAACATTAGCTACATATTTTATATAATGATATTTAAAATACTGCCTGACAGGAATGGTGGAAATTTAATATGCTCTAAAAGGAAAGTTTATAGGTAGAGCATCAAATTATGCTAGCCATATCTAGCATAAGCATTTATCATGTTCATGATAGAGCAGTTCATTCTATTTCATGCCCAAAGGATGACCTGCATTTTCTGCATAACAACCTAATCTTCTCCACAGGAGATAAGAGGAATAAAATTAGCATACAGCATCTGTTCCCAAAACTTGGAAGTCATGGTTCATACCAGTGCTCAGCTGATTACAACTGAGATATTACAGTATGGTATGAGCTTCCATCTTTCTGCTGTGATAAATTTCAAAACCAAAATTTCATGGTTAGTAAAAAGATGGTAAAAAGCAACATGTGCAGGTTTAAACATAAACAATAAACATTACTTCAATGCTAGTAGTAATCCTACCATGGGGAAGAAAATAACTACAATGGAGATTCTATAGTATGTATATTTCTATTTTTTCTGCTTTGATGAATTTCAAAACAAAAACTTCATAGTTAATGAAAAATGGTAAAATCAACATGTGCAAGTATAAACATAACTCCAATGCTAGTAATACTAACTTGAGAGAGAAAATAGCAATTGGTACAATCTTGTTTCTATGATCATGAGGTCAATAAAATTACCTTCCTAGATTTTTAAATATATGTTATGTGATCTCTTAGCAAATTACAATTAGTTGTTCCTTGAGATGCCATGGGCCACAGTGAGAAGATATCATAATCATCAAAGCTGCCCACGCTATTTATAGTCATTACATGGTGAAAAGAATTTTTCTAGGCCAACTTCCTGCCGACACAGGGGCAGTCATCAGTTTAGATCTGAAATCCCCTGGGAGAGGAAGAGGAAACCATTGGGTCCTTAGAACATGTCGTAACAATGCCCTGTGACTGTTGCTTTGCCTCCCATGGATTTGTCACCCCTTTTCCCCTGGGTGAAAGAGCAACCAAAGATTACTCAAAGCCCATCTCTTCTGATCAGTGAGAAGCCCCCAAAAGAGGTTAATCTCCTGGAACTCTCAAGAGCGAGGCATTCCTTCCATTTGGGAAACTAACCATGAATTGGGGTTCTCTTCCTGCATTTATTCTCCAGACCAAGAAGTAACAGGAAGAGAACATAGGTGGGGTTTTTTCTACATACAGTTTAACAAGTTTAACAATAGATATTCCATAATGAAATTTTCTAGAAGTTAAGTTGATCCAACAACAAAAGCTTGATCTTAGCAAACATTCTCTTCTTACAGCAATTTCCTAGTATCTTTACATATCAATCAGTAATCTGTCTTTCTTTGAGCCAGCAACCTTCCTGTGTTACAATTCTTTATCTTACAACAGAGACTATATAGCCTGGGGAAAATTTCCTGTCCTTTGCAAGGTCAATATTTGAAACTGCAAGGCTTTGGAAAACCAGGTCCTGTGAAGTACATTTGTTTTATTCATACTTCACATCCCTTCCTAGATTTATATATATATATATATATATATTATGTGATCTCTTAGCAAATTACAATTAGTTGTTCCTTTAGATGCCATGGGCCAGAGTGAGAAGATTTCATAATCAGCAAAGCTACCTAGGCTATTTACAGTCATTACATGGTGAAAAGAATTTCTCTAGGCCAACTTCCTGCTGACATGGGGGCACTCACAGGTTTAGGTCTGAAATCCCCTGGGAGAGAAAGAGGAGGCCACTGGGTCCTCAGAACATGTGGTAACAATGCCC
>NW_007727091.1:78388-79120 GCF_000696425.1 Galeopterus variegatus
GGGGGCACTCACAGGTTTAGGTCTGAAATCCCCTGGGAGAGAAAGAGGAGGCCACTGGGTCCTCAGAACATGTGGTAACAATGCCCTATGACCACTGCTCTCCCCCTCCCCAGGCCTATTTCAAGAAACCTTTCAAGGAACTGTCCTGCTGGTTAACCTTGTAATGAGATATATGTAACTCCTCATCCTCTCTTCTGGGCTACAGTAGTACTGCCTTTTTATTTTTTTTTTTTAATTTTTTTTGCGGACATCTGATATTTTATCTGTCCCGGTTCTCTTTTTGGGAGAAACTTTTCAGCCCATTCATCTGCAGATTTCCTGTTCACTCTCTGCAGCCCCCCTGCCCTTCCCTCCATATGATTTGCACAGAAGGTTCTGTGTTNGTCCCATCCACTACTACCTTTCAGATTCGCCACTTTGATCCAGGCTCAGACTCTCACTCATCATCCTTTCAGCAAATATTTATTGAGTACCTACTAAGTTTCAGACATGGTGGAGCAAAGCCATCATGGAGCTTCCATTCTGGGAGGGGAGACAGACAACAAAGAAATAAATACCTTACATAGTATATTACATGCACACTTACACGCAATTGAGAAGAAATCAAGAGAGAGATGGGAGAAAGGCTACAGAGGATGAAAGAGCAATTTTAAATGAGGTGGCTGGAGACAGCCTCACTGAGAAAGTGATGTTTGAGAATAGTGAAGATGGTAAGGGATCCAGGTGTGAGAA
>NW_007727091.1:80132-83057 GCF_000696425.1 Galeopterus variegatus
GAGGAACCAGACTGTGTAAGCATAGGAATGATTTCCCAGGGGCCAAGCTAAAAAAAAAAAAGGCAGCAGTGAGAAGCTCTAAGAACAAAACAGACCACAGGGGACATAAAGTCTGTAGTTTTGAATCCAGGTAGGATAGCTGTCTACCAGAAAAAAACCCCAACAATCTTCTGAACAAAACAGAATCCAGGGCCACTGCAACACATTATCTACAATGTCCAGGTTTCAACCAAAAATTAATAGACATGCAAAGAAATAGGGAAGTATGTCCATACTCAGAGAAAAAAGGCAGTCAATAGAATCAAGGCTCAAACTTAATCTGAAATTTTACTCTTTGAACCACTTTCATTCAGTTTGACCAGCTCAGAACTGCTTCACAAAAACCACTCTTATTTACTAAACACCTATCTTTTTTTATTCCTTTGAGGCTTTTATGAAACTGTGTTTCTAAATATTAACCTTTTAATAATAATTAAATTATGTGCCTACTGCCACTATTCTGCCATCACTGGTAATATTTTGGTTTACCCGCCTTTTAAAATTTTCTGTGACATTCTTATAAATATCTTCCTTAAAGATAAATCCATTTTTGAGAAGTAAATCTGATTTTTTTGAAACATCAAAAGACCATTAAAAGACAAATCTGAGCATTAAAGTGAATAATCCGGTTGAACAATACTTCAGTGTTTTTAAATTAATTAGTCAGAATCAGATCAGTAATACATAATGATTTGATATATGATAGAGGTGGCAGTATATTTCAGATCTAAAGAAATAATGTATTATTTGATAAATTGAGTTAAGGCAACTCAGTAGCTATTCTTTTTTAAAAATTGAGACCTCTTCATCAAACCACAAACATGTGTGTGCCTGCGCGCGTGCGCGCGCGCATACACACACACACACACACACACACTCCAAATATCCCACATGGGGTAGAACTTAAAAGTAAAAGTTGAAAACCCAAAATGATTAAAAGAAAACATATGTGAATTTGTACTTAATCTTGTAAGTAGGTAGGCCTTTCTTAGCAAGATATCAAAATATTATATCAAAAGCAGAAGCATAAAGCAAACTAGCAGATTTATTACTTAATTCTGTTACTACATAAAATGTAAGAACTTCTTTTTGCCCAGGAAATCAATATTACTAAAAGTCAGAAAGCATGGGGAATTATTTGCAATAAATATGATCAACAATGAGTTGATATTCTTAAAAGAGAAAAAACTATCTTAAGTCAATAACAATATAAATATCCTCAAAAATAACTAGCAAAGGATATAAATATACAAGACACAAAAGAAGAAGTAGTCATGAAACATATAGGAAAAAAATCAGTCTCACTAGTAATCAGAGAAATTCCTAGCAAAACAAATTGACAGAAGTTTTTGCCGATCTAATTGGCAAAAGCTTTTTATTAAAACAATACACAATGATCCAAGAATAAGGGGATTTATACACCCATATGCACTGCTATAGAATAAAAATTAATACAGCCCTTCTGGAGAAGATCTAACATGGATGTATTTTCATTTTTAAAAATTACTCTAATTGCAGTATGATTGTAGAATAACAGAATATGGCACTTTGGAGACTTTTCAAGTACTGAGCTGAGAGGTAATCATTACTGGGCCTACTTAGGGTGGTGGCAGCAGTAGAGATGAGAGACATGGATGGACTGAGGAGTTGTTTAGACATTGGGAGTAATAGAACTGATGACTGCTCAAGAAGTGGAGGGTGAAAAAGGGGGAGAGTCAGATCTCCCAGGGTTCTGGCTGGAGTTTCTGGGTGGGTAGTGATACACTTTACTGAAATATAGGACCTTAGAAGAGAAGAGGATTTGAAAGCGAAGACAATGACTTTCCTTTTAAGAGTATGGAATTTTAAATGCTCTAAAGAAATGGTAATTAATGTCTATTATTTTGTTGTTTTAGCTTTGTTTTGTTTTTGCTTTGGGCTACCTAGCATCAATTTCCCCTTTCCTAACAATGTCCCAGTTTTTTCCATTAAAGACTTCCTTCTTCATCAATAGACAAAATCTGTTAAGAACATCGTTAGAAACCTGTCTCTCCTAATTAAGGAGGAGACATGTGACCCTGGCTAGGCCAATCAGATGCTATCTTACCTAAATGTGAATCTTGAACAAATATAGAATATAGTAGAGTTCTGGCTACAAGATAATTGCAGTGGCTTCTTTTCTTTGTTCTTGCCTGGTTCTAAATTCTTTAATCCTAATATGCTGCCAGTAACTTTCCTCTTGATTAAGTTAGCAGTATTTACTTTCTGTTGCCTGCAGCTAAGGACCCTAAGTAATACAATATTCAAAGTTGGATATGAGCATCTGTAGTTTAGGAACATATTTAGCCTAACAATGGAATTAGCAAAAAGATGATAATTGAGGGTATGGGGCAGATGAGATCTTATAGAGAGAGAGTACACTGAATGAACAGAAAAGCAAACTTAGATATAAGAGCTCAAGAATGTGAATGCTGTCAGACAGGCAAAGAGGAGCCAGCAGAATAAGGCTAGAATGAACAGTCAGAGTGGTAACAGGAAAATCAAGACAGCATGGTAGCATGAAAGCCCAAGAAACGTATAGCAATAATAATAAATGTAAGTAAACACTTTTTAAAGAATGATTACTGTAACATTGTCTGTAACAGCAAAACATCAGAAACAACCTAAATGTCCAACTTAAATAATTTAGAGGATGACCTAGTTATGGGATTCCATGCCTGTCATTGAAAACGATGCTATAAACAGAATATTCAACAGCATTCTTACTCAGTAAACACTATGTAAATATTACTGTTACTTTGGAAAATCGAATATTCCTCATTGGGCTCAAGCATACGAGAAAAGCTCACTTGCCTTTCCCTTGGGAAATACTTTTCTTTTTTTTTTTTTTTTTTTTTTTTTTTTTTC
>NW_007727091.1:83837-86230 GCF_000696425.1 Galeopterus variegatus
GCGGGAGCGCCGCCACACTCCCAAGCGGTGCACTGTAGCAGTGCACCACCGGGCCGGCCCGGGGAATACTTTTCTGATAAAATAAACAACAGGTAATAATCTCACTAAAAACTAAGATACTACATTTATTTCCACAGTGCTACTTTTAATTGACTCAATAAACAGGAATTTGTAAAGTACTTATTACATATTTTCCATCGTGCCAGGGGCTCTGAGAGATACCAAGAAATATAAGATAGTCTCTTTGCTCATAAGAAAATATTACAAATACTTATAAGTAGTTAAAGAACTGAGGTTATATTTTTTTAAGGTGATGATGAATTTGTGAAATGGATATGACGTGACAGGATATTTCAGCAGAGGGAATCACTTCTTCAAAGATCCAAAAAGAGAGAGAGAGCACGGAAAGTTCAGGAAAATCTAAGTAATTTTTGTGTGACTGGAGCCTAGGGGACATGTAGCAGACCAGCTACACAGGGGAATGTGTTAGTTTGGGTCCCCAGGGGAGCAGACAACAAAATCGAAATAGACACACAAAAAATTTAATGGGAGAAAAACTGTGGTGATGGGTAAAGGAGACAGAGTCAAGAATGTGGGGAGCCTTCAGACCATGATGCAGGTCTGACATCTGTGAAGGAGAAGGAGAAGGAAGGAGAATTGGGTAAGTAGAGTCTCAGACCGCAGCTCTAAGAAAGTCTCAGCCATGCGGATGGGAAGTCCACAAGTCAACACGCCCTGTTAAAGGAGTCCTGGGTCTCATAAACAGTAGCGACTGCACCATGCTTGGTCATTGGCTGGGAGCAGCCCATGGGAACTGTGGCCTCAGTATGAACACAGGGACAGGTCCAGAAGAGCAGCACCTGGAGTCCTTAGTTAATTATGCTCCATGCAGCAGGAGATCTGATGGGTGCGTTTTTATGGCCACCGTAGCCCAGGCCTGCGACACACAGATCTACTTCTCTACTCAGTTTTGGGAAGCCTCTCTTCCAGATAGGAAACTTTGAAGAGAGAGGTTAGTGAGGAGAATTGTCACTGCAATTGGTCTCAGGGTCACAACTGCTACTCATCCTCTCCCTCCTCCGCTATCCATCAGCTGTCACTTGAGTGGGTCACGATGACTTACTCAAACCCTCATTCCTGAGAGGTCTGAGCTACTGGCAATCACATTCTTTTCAGCTGAGGTTACTGCACTATCCATTCACAGTGATAAAGGAGCAGAGTCATGCCTCAAGTCACCAAAGTACCTGGGCCCCACACATAGTCCTCCCTGCCTGCATTGTATAAAAGCAGTCCTACCTCCTCCCACTGATCAGGATCAGTTACCCCTGTCATGACAGTGTCTCTTCTTCTTGCCTGCTGGCCTTGGGACACAAGAGTCCAAAGTGCCCTGGTAGTAGCCATATATTGCAGTTCATTAAGAACCTTGCTGTGTCACCTGGGAAGTGCATATTCGTTTTGGGGACCAGGACCTCCCACCCTACAGAACCCAGTTATGGGATGGGAAGCCCCAAATCCGCTCTTCACCCCTTGGTTTCTGGACTCAAGCATTCTTCCTACTGGGGACACAATACAACAAGGAAGTCTCTAATTTCATGTACTGCAACCTGAAAGATGGCACTCCTTACTTTTGTTACCAGACCAGGTTTTCCGACTCCAGGTGTAATAGAAATTAACACAGGGTCAATCAGTCCATGCAAGCAAGGCTTTATTAGAGCTTGTGCCTGGGCACAAGGGAGACAGTGCGGAGGGAGGGTCCTTCAGCAGGCTCTCGAGGGGGAGGTCAGGAAGAATCTTAAATGGGCTTAGGCGGGAAAGGGGTGACGTCTTTGCACATACAGGTGGAGATTTTTTGGCAGTTGTGCACTTGGAGGTCATGCTTCTTCATGCCATCACATGCTCATTAGCATGTTAAGTCTTCACCCTTGGGCTTAATTTTTAGTATTATAATGAAGGGAAAAGTGGGTGAAAGGTCAGCACTGGAGTCCATCTTGGCACAGGCCTGTTTGGTCTGGTTCTCCCAGGTGGGTCTTTTCCTTTGGGTAAACATCCTTCTCCTGCATTCCTGAAAGATACCACGTAAAAGATATACGGCTTAGCCTTCTCATTATCTGTGTATGGGTTGGATATCTGTGGTTGGGAAACTATTTGTCTCAGCCCTTTCTAGTCAGGGGCGAGGAGGCCCAATTCCGGTCCCTATTCTGTCCCACTTCCAGAGTGTTTCCTTCTGAGTGGCAATTAACCTGAGTCTTTGAAGGTCATGCCAGCACTAATTGCAGTATGATTGTAGAATAACAGAATATGGCACTTTGGAGACTTTTCAAGTACTGAGAGGTAATCATTACTGGGCCTACTTAGGGTGGTGGCAGCAGTAGAGATGAGAGACATGGATGGAC
>NW_007727091.1:86692-91484 GCF_000696425.1 Galeopterus variegatus
TTCCAGAGTGTTTCCTTCTGAGTGGCAATTAACCTGAGTCTTTGAAGGTCATGCCAGCACTCCATGAGGCTGGCTGCTTCCAAATGGCATGGTGTATCATCCAACCAGTGGATCTCATGGTCCTGGGGCTTCGGCACCTTCCTCGCTGTTAAGTGGGCCCCTGATCAGATGTTATGCTGTGTGAGTTTCCATACCTGTGGATAAAACATTCCACAAGTACTTGAATAGTGGTGTTGATGCAGCTCTTCAGGGAGCAAAGACAAATCCATACAAAGAATAAATATCTATCATTGTGAAGAAAAAACACTGGGACAGAGTAGGGGTGGTAGGAGTGGGCTTTGTCTCCATGGATGTATGAGCCCAGTTCTGTGACTACCTGTCCTGTTCTCAGCCTGGCCTGCAGAGGCGAGCCACTGCTAAACTGATGATGATGCTAATGCCTCTCTCACCAATCATCCATGATGGCCTTGGTATATGGCCTCTGGGCTGCCTCACATGACCCTCTGGTAGGTCTTCTGCCTTCACATAATCTATCTGCTGCAGCATGCCCACTTCCCTGAGCCTTTTAATACTTTCTCTTCCATCTGACAGTGCAACTTGGGCATGTCCACTTTGTTTAGCTATAACCATTGCTTTCTCCAGGCTTCTAAAAGCCAGCTAGAAAAGAGTTTTTTCCATCTTCTGACATCCTTGCCAGTGTGTTAAATCCCATGTCTCAAGAGAGTGCCCTTAAATCAATGAACTCTTTCCTTACGCAGTTTTCTATTCTGATCTCCTTAATCAAGCACCCTCAAAACCCAATATCAGGGCTATTTCCCTGATTTCTGCTAGTGAATGTTATCTAATGTTGCAGCTCCTTTGGTTCATAATTTATTTCTTCTTTTTTCAGACCTACTAGGTATCTAGCCAGGTTATGCTGGGATAAAACATTCATTATCAACCTGTCAACCAGGAGAGGAAGTGGGCAGTTCCTGAGTAAGGGTGGCATCTGTTGCTTGTGGGTGACATATCTCTGCCAGGTCTTCCAGCACATCACTTACTATGGAGGGTGGGCCACTTCTGAAAGATTTGAAGGTTCAGGAGGTCTACAGAACCAACATTATTAGGGACATACATCGAGAAGTCTTTGTTCCATTTTTCAGGGTCCTGGTTTTCTCAATCAAGGCCCTGACCTTAGCATAACAGATCTGCCTTGGCTGAGCATTTAAATGTCTCTGGAGCTCTGTAACTCAAAGTGTCAGATACCCAATCTGCTGCTAAGCTTTTTCTGCTCTTTCACTGAAGAAGATAAGTCCTCTTTGTATGCTGCCAAGGAAGCCCTCAGGCTTTTATACTTAGCCTTCAATTGCTTGTTAACTGCCCTTAATTTCTCATTATCCTTCTGCAAAGCTGCAGTACCAACTTAACAGTAACCAGCCAACTGTACTGATCTGTAGGCACCATGTCCACCATATCCTTCAAATGCCTGAATCATTGCATCTGCAAGTGTTCCCCTCCACTGAGACATTTTCCCTGTCTAGATTACCATCAGTGAAATCTTTAGCAATTAGGCTGCCACCGAGTGCCAGAGACTATCCATGTACTGTATAACATGCAGGATGACCTCTGCCTGCAGGTAGTGACTCAGCCAGGTCTCAATCCCAGTCTTATAAATTGTTTCTTCAATCTTCTCCTGGCACCATTTGTGTTAGTTTGAGTCCTCCAAGAAGAAAATGCCAAGATGGGATAGAAAATGCAAATCTAGATGTGCAACAGATTTATTGGGAGGAAATGCCTGTGAAGGATAAAGGAGAAGGAGCCAGAGAAGGTAGGGGATACCTGCAGACCACAGTGCAGGTCTGACCCCTGTGAGAGAGAGGAAGTGTTGGGAAAAATAGGAAAATGTCAGGGCCCTCAGATGTTCAGAATCTTGCTGAGCATTTGCTGTAAATATCCTCAGGTGTTCCTTGTTACTACTTAATGTAAGTTGTGTATGGGCACTCAGGTGTCCAGAGTTGTGGACTTAAGTATAAAAGACTAACAGCTCTGATCCACAGGGCTTCTCAGAACTCTCAGAGAAGTCACTAGGATAGTTGCTCCTAGATCTGAATAAAACCCGTTCATTTTTCTACACCCACGGCTCCCAGAACCCTTTTTTTTTTCTTTCCATATTACCTATCTCACAGACCTGTGTGTGGAGAGTTTGTAACCTAATCTGTGCAACAGACATGAGGGGTGTGTAAGCCGTAGCTTTACAGTGGGCATAGTCGGCAGGATATTTGAGCAGGTACAGAAGCCAAAAGTCCCTTGGAGGTGGAGGAAATGTGGCTACTCCTGAATATGTTGTGCCCTCTGGCCACTTTCCTGTTGACTGGAATCTGGTTGCTGCTTACTGTACTACAAGTCAGCATAGACCAGGCACTCCATGAAGCAGTGCAGCCTCAGAGAGCCCCTTGTGAGGGGGAGGAAATGTGGCTATCCTTGAGTATATGGTGTCTGGTGGCCACTTTTCTGCTGACCGGAGCCTGGCTACTGCTCACTATGATACAAACTGATCGAGATATAAAGAAGAAAGCAGAGCTGTTGGAAGCACGGATAATCTGTCTGGAGGATGACATGCCGTGACAAGGCACCCCTGCCTCTCACACCTGGAAGAACGACAAACCCAGTGGTGAGTTAGAGGAGACTTTGCGTCTCGAGGCACGACCTATTGTGCACCTGAAACTGAAACACAAGCAGCCTATAGGACCAGGTGGACAACCGGAAGGTGATCCACAGGTGACTGAATTCACTACCTATGTCCCCTCTACACAGGTTGAATTAGTTGATTTAGGGAGACAGTTCTGGCAGAAACAGGGGCAGCCCCTAGCTGCTTGGCTGCTGTGGTTATGGGACCTAGGGGTGGATAGTGTAATATGCTCTGGTGAGGAGATGGAAAAATTGGCCCCTGTTACCATGCACCCATCCCTGAGGCAGTGGTGCAGAATAGCCACAGATACACACAAGGGCCAGATAATCACTCCTTAATGGAATGGGTGAGTGCAGCTGCCTGAACCATGTGGGCAAGTGCTGGAGAACTGCCCAAGACTGTGAGTAAATGGCAAACATATACTGACTTGGTTCAAATAATTCAAGAGCTGAGGATGAGGCAGTCCATGTTTAATGTGAATACCTGTGGCCCAGATGATGAAAATTTTATAGGCAGCATGAGAGACACCGTGCTGCAAAATGCCCTGTCAATATCCTTTGGGTCACTGATGGCAATACTGGCCCCATACATTGGTCATCCTATACATGAGGTAATGACCATGATAGCCAGCCTGGGTGAAGTAGAGGAGAAAAGACAAGCAAAAGGGGTCTGGAAGGTGGCTAAGACCCAACCCCTAAGAAATAATCAGGATCTTATCCTGAGGGGACCAAGCAAGACTAGCCATAAGCAGATGTGGCTTGACTTGCTTGCAGCAGGGGTTGATAGCAAGAAAATTGACTGGCAGCCAAATGCAGTCCTGTTTTCCTTGTGGCAGCAATTACGCCCTGAACAGCATTTCACTTAACATCCAGAAACAGGTAGCAAAGTGCGTTTGGTGGACTTAAAGGATTTTTTGATTGCTTCTGAGGAGGTGGTAAAATGTTCCAGTTTGATTAGAGAACAGGCCAAGGTACTCGTCTTTTGGGGGCAGGTGAGGACCAGAGGCCTCATGTTGAATTGGCAATACACTGGTCAAGGACTAATGTGCCGCATGTTCTGGCATTGGTAGGTACAGGCGCAGAATGTAGCATGATAATATGGCAATCCAGATAAGTGTCCAGAGGCCACAGTTCATATAGATGGATATGGAGGATATACTATTGAAGTCAAAGCTGTGTCACTGCCATTAAGCACACGACAATTGCCCCCTCATATGTATACTGTATATATATCCCCAGTAGTTGAGTACATCTTGGGTATGCTTGCACCTGAAAACAACAGTTGGAGAGTTTCAGCAATGAATATGGACAATAAAGCCTATGTTATGGGGACATGCTAAACATGACCCACAGGTGTTACCCCAGCCAAAATGTGTGGTTAATGTAAAGCAGTATCGCCTACCAGGAGGACATGCAGAGACAGGTGCCACTATATTGGAACTAGAAAAATTTGGCATTATTTGTCCAGTTCATAGCCCATTTAATGCTCCAGTATGGCCAGTGAAAAAACCTGATGGTACCTGGAGAATGACTGTAGACTATCAAGAATTAAACAAAGTAATATCTCCTTTGCATGCAGCCAGGCCTTCAGTTCATGACTTGATGGATCAGCTGACGACACAGCTGGGAACTTATCATTATGTATTGAACCTTGCAAATGCTTTCTTCTCTATTCCAATCTTGGCCAATAGCCAAGATCAGTTTGCCTTCATCTGGGAAGGGAGGCAGCAGACCTTTCAAGTATTGCCCCAAGGTTATCTCCATAGCCCAACCATCTGTCATGGCTTAGTGGCTGGGGACCTAACCAAGTGGACAAAGCCCAGCATGGTTATGATGTTTCACTACATTGATGATATGTTGTTAACCTCTGATTCTTTTACAGATTTAACCCAGGCAGCTCCAACGCTGCTAAGCCATTTGGAACAATGTGGGTGGACCATGAACACAGGCAAAGTACAAGGACCTGGGCTGTCAATCAAATTCTTAGGAGTGGTCTGGTCAGGTAAGATGAGGCTCATCCCAGAAGCTATTGTAGACAAGATACAAGCATACCCTCGACCAACAACCATAGCTCAGCTACAAACATATTTGGGACTTCTGGGGTATTGGAGAGCTTTTGTACCCC
>NW_007727091.1:92484-127513 GCF_000696425.1 Galeopterus variegatus
GGATTGGACTGAGGAAGTAGAACAGGCTTACCGGGCTACAAAAAGGGCAATACAGCAAGTACAGGCTTTACAAGTGGCCGACCCCACTAAGCTATTTGACTTATACATACATATAACCCAGGAGGGGTTAGGATGGGGTTCGTGGCAGAGACAAGACCAATTCCGAACACCTGTAGGATCCTGGTCTCAGCTCTGGAAGGATGCTGAAGTAGGCTATTCTCTAATAGGAAAACAGCTAGCAGCTGTATATTCTGCCTTGATGGCCACTAAAGCTATCACAGGAACTGCCAAAGTCCTAGTAAGGACAATATATCCCATACTAGGTTGGCTGCGCACATGGGCAACCAAACCTAAAACAGGTGTAGCTCAGACTCCCACTCTGTCTAAATGGGGAGCATATGTAGAACAAAGAAGCACTGTGTCAATGAGTCCTCTGTCCAAAGAGTTGCAAGCTCTGCTAGGCCCAGTAGAGGTTGTGGAGGGAACTTTGATACAACCCTTACCCATGGAGGTGGAGGCTACACCTTTCCCTGAGGGACAGGGACCTATCACAGAACAAGCTTGGTATACAGATGGCTCTAGCATGGGACCCTCAGCATCATGGACAGCCCTTAACAGATACTGTGTGGTATGAAATGGCACAGGGCAAAGTAGTCAATGGGCAGAATGGAGAGATGTTTGGATGGTTGTAAAGAATGAGCCTGGGCCATTAATCATCTGTACTGACAGCTGGGCTGTGTACAAAGGTTTAACCCTTTGGATTTCTACTTGGAAATATCAGTGATGGGTGGTAAACCAGCAACCCCTGTGGGGACAAGCCATGTAGCATGAGTTATGGGAATTGGGGCATGAGAAAGAAGTAGCCCTTTTTCATGTCAGAGAACATTTCCCCCTAGTCAGTCGAGGAAATGATGAAGCTGATGCCTTGGCTAAGGTAAGATGGGTGGAGAGAGCCCCAGCTACTGATGTAACCCAGTGGCTACATTGACGAATGCAGCATGCTGGCAGCAAAACCATGTGGATGGCAGCTCAAAGATGGGCCTTGCCTATAAAATGGGAAGATGTAGTAAATGCCTGTCATGCTTGTCCAGTATGTGCTCAAGAGAGTCCACACCCCTGGTGGGTACCCCATATAGACAGGCAAATAACTCGAGGAGGGTGCCCCTGACTCAATGGCAAGTGGACTTTGTCAGACCACTGCCAAGGTCAGAGAATTTCAGATACATCGTCCACTGCTGTTGATACAGCTACTGTTCTTCTGTTTGTATGGCCTTGTAAGGCCCCAGACCAGGTAAACACTGTGAAGGCATTGAATAGTCTTATGGCCAGGTATGGCCAGCCTATAGTCATAGAGAGTGACAATGAAACCCACTTTACTAGACATGAGGTTCGGGAGCGGGTTTCCCAGTTGTCTATTCAGTGGAAGTTACATGTGCCATATCATCCCCAGGCAGCAGGGATGATTGAGCGATATACAATGGTCTTTCAAAAAGAGGCTAAGGCTATCTGCCCAACCCCCATCCCTGAAGGGGTGGACAGAGCAGTTATGGCCAACAGTCAGGATTCTAAATGAGAGACCCCGCAAGGGCAGACCCTCTCCAGGGGAAGCTCTGTTGCATAGGGCTGCAGCCCCTATACAACTGCAAGTCACTACTAGAGATGAGCTTTTGAAGCCAGGATATGGCAAGAATGGAAATATTTTTTTTTTTTTTTTTTTTTTGTCTTTTTTTTTTCGTGTCCAGCAACGGATCGCAACCCTCAGTGTCGCGCCCGTACCGGACCGGGACCAGCAACAGGATCACAACCCTCGGTGTTGCGCCCACACCTCACTCAGCCAGTGAGCGGGAACCGGTCTGTATGTGGGATCCGAACCCTCGGTCGGAGCGCCGCCGCGCTCCCAAGCGGCGCACTGTAGCATGCGCCACCAGGCCGGCCCAAGAATGGAAATATTCTCTTACCAGCCCCAACCTGTTAACAACAGGGACAGACAGTACAATCGGAATGGCCTTGGAAAATTGAAGCCCCCCATATATGCTGGGTAGGCCTAATAGGGCCTTGGGGGAAAGGATTAGAAGAAGACTTGCAAATTTCACGTTGGGTGACAAGTACTTGGCCTCCTCGAGTAAAGGTAACATGGCCTGGAACAGATAAGCACTCTATTCCAAAGGGCACATTTGTATAATCATTATGGCCAATTATGCGTTCCCCTATACTGTTACATATAGAACCTACAGATTCAGCAGTACTAGCAGATAATGTATGGTATTGTAAACCAGGTAAGATACCTATTCCTGCAACCATCCTTTCCCAGGATGGCAAACTAGCATGTATCTTACCAGAGGGGCGAGAACTCCCCCTATTGGTACCAATAACCCTTCTGTCTTTTCACCCATAGTGTTCTGGCTGCTGGCACCAGAGTCAACTGGATACAGACATACGTTCATGTGACCGATGTGTTGGCTTATTGCATATACAATGAACTTCATACCAATAATGTCTACTAACCGGACACATGCAGCTAATAATTGAAAGAACAAAACTACAGGACAAACCTTAAGGACAAGCCTTAAGGCATATTGGACAGACGATAGGTTGTATGAATGTAAGGGTCACTTATCCTTGCTTCTTAGCAAGGATGTCCTTCCACATCGCGGAAGATTCTGAACGTGTGGATTGTATGGTGAAGGACCCTGAGGGGTGGATTGTTGGGGAAAAATAGGAAAATGTCAGGGCCCCTCAGATGTTCAGAATCTTTCCAAGCATTTGCTGTAAATATCCTCAGGTGTTCCTTGTTACTAAATGTAAGGTGTGTGTGGGCACCCAGGTGTCCAGGGTTGTAGACTTAAATATAAAAGACTGACAGCTCTGATCCACAGGGCTTCTCAGAACTCTCAGAGAAGCCAGTAGGACAGTTGCTCCTAGATCTGAATAAAATCTGTTCATTCCTTCCAACTTTATAATGCTTTAGGATATTTATCTGAACACTGGAGTTTAAAAGAATGAAAAAACAACTGCCTTCCTATAGATGACAGTAGAATGGTGCCAGGGGTAGCATTCAAGAAGAGGACAGCAAGACTTCCTGCTTTGCTGTGATTGGGACATTACCATCTTGGCCTTTGGCATTAGTAGTTGCAGCGGATTGATTGAATTGTGTCCCCCAAAGTCCATACAATGGAAGCTTACTCTCCACTGTAATTGTTGAGGGTGGGAAATTCTATTATGGTAATTGAAAGGTGGGGCCTTGAAGAGGTGATTACATTATAGGACAATGCCATAGTGAATGGGTTAAAAATGGTGGTCAGGGACATGGGTCTGAGGGCTTTAAAAGAGTGAATGAGGAGGTTAGTCTCTCTCTCTGCTCTGCCACTTTCTGCCATGTGAGATCCCTGCATTGCTGTAAAGCCACCAAAGAAGACCCTTACCAGATGTGTTCCCTAGACTTTGGACTTCCCAGCATCTGAAAATGTAAGCAATAAATTTTGTTTTCTTTATAAATCACCCAGTTCTGGGTATTTTGTTATAAGCACAGAAACGAACTAATGCTGAAGGTTTGTAAAGTTTTCCTACTGCGTAAGGTACGGAGGAATAATTTCCATACTGTTACCATGGGACATGACAGGAAAACTGTCAATGCTGAGTATTAAAGTGCAATGACTGCTGTAGAAACCCAGTAACTACTAATAACTAATAAAATACCTAGTCAGACAGAAGTTAGTGTTTTCAAAAGCTCATATTAATTATAGCTTTATTTTAATTCAAAAAGTTAATAAACTTTTAACATCTTATTCAACTATCATGCATTTTGTCTAAAAATATATGTGCTACTTTTTCTAGAGATTAAATTAATAAATATGGCTTTAAATTATTTTAAGAATAATATTCTCAACATTTACATTAAAATTACAAATCTAATAAACTATAAAAATGTTGATAATGAATTATTTTTGAAAATATCTGTTACATTTTAGCAAGCTCCTTTAGGGCAAAAATGATATATTATCTTTGTAATCTTTCACTTTCTAGCCAGTACCCCACAAATAGTAGACATTTAATAATGCTGGAACAAATCAGGGATAATGTTGATATTTTAAACCTAAGTGGTAGAAAAAAGGAAAATGAAATTGACAAAAGAAAATAGTAAGGGAAGATGATTTTAGATGAGTTGGACCACCCATGATTGAAAACATTAGTAGGTTTATAAACCTGTAAAGAAATCATTATTCTCTAACCAAATATATTTTTACAACCTCATAAAGTCTTCTATTATACAACATTTTGTTCATCTGTTTTAGTGATTCTCTAAATTTGCTCTCACAGAACTGTCACAAGAGCTGAACAGAGGCACTATGCTACTAACATGGGATAATGGTGATCTTTCCCAATTTACATAATAATGTAAATCAATTACATAATTCTTCACTTCAAACTTTCCTGCCATAGATTTATCTCAAATATTTTGTGACTGCAAATCTATTAAAATTACATAAAATTTCTGTCTCTTACTACCAAATTCAGGTGGCATTTAGGACCACAACAGTAATTTGAACAGGAAATGTTTCACATAAGGGAGTGTTATATTAATCATAACAAAAGGAATAAAGGAGAACTCTAAGAAATATAGAAATAACAAATACGAAAAGTAGGTATTTCTGGGACCGAGGAAGAGTAAACAAGGAAGGAACTAAGAATGTAGAAGAAACCTACCCTCCCACCTCCAACCAGTGCTAGAGCCTCATTGGGGTGGGTGTGCTTGCTACAGGAACACATAGCCAGCCAATAGCATAGAAATGTGCCAGAAAGTATATGCTAGAGGAGATTCACAGGAAGTGCCTCGCTTGGTGGCCAACAGACTTCCTGGAGGGCTTAGGAGGCCTGATGGTGGCTGTCAAGGGCCACTGAGGTGAAAGCCATGGGAATAACATGCAGATCCACTGGTAGCCTTGTGGAAGAAAACAGCAAACCTGACCACCAGAAGCAGCCCCTTCTGCTTGCTGTGGCCGTGAAGTGGCCCTTCAGTACCCTTAACTGACAATTTCTAATGTTGCACCAGCTGGCAATAGAGAAATGTTTACAGGGTCCAGCTCCAATATCACAAAGCAGTGCAAAGAATGGTAGATTGTGACTGATGGGCAATAAATTAACAAATGGTAGTTTAGGAATAAAAAGTACAAAATTCACTTAGGGACCTCCAGGGAGTACTTTGAAGAGAAAGGCAGTTTTCCTATGGAGTAACTGAGTTTGACATACCATCAAAGAGCCCTGTCCAGGATTTGGGAGAGGAAAGCCGTGTGTATTAAAAAGTGGTGGCTAGAGATAGAGACACACAGTGGTATCAAATAGAAGCTCCAATTTAAAAGTCACAAGGGCGGAGGCTCTGAGAAAAGGATATTGACTTCTAAATTTGTGGCTTCTCACTTGGACAACTCCAGATAGAGTGCTCCAAGGCAAGCATCAGATAACATTAGTTACTTAATGATGATTAGTGATTATCACAGGCAACAGTAGGTAATGTAACTAGTGAATGCAAACCCCAGGAAAATATTATGGCAGCTTGTTGGTAGTTGCGTTAGGGATCAGGGACAGCTAGGGCTTGTGATAGAGGATGGGCAGGAAGCAGTAGAAAAATTACTTTGGGCTTGATTTTTATTTTCCATATTTAGTACAGTCAGATTCAGTTGACAAATTTTTAGGTGATATTTTAAAGTTAAGCATATCAACATTCCATAGCATTCTACAAAATATACTGTAACACCATGTGTTTCTACCACCTGAACAAATTTATAATTACCTGTTCCTAAAATGTTACAGTAGTATCAGGGGTAGGATGCAGGCCCACCTCTCTTACCCACAGGTAGGACTTAGATACAGATGGGAAAACCAGCTGAAATCACAACACAAACTCCAGAAATATGAAAGATGTTCTTAAACTAATTTCACTAGAAGTCATGAAACTATAGTATTCACAATTCCCTTAAAATTTGCTGTTAAAATTTGGGGCACGTTTGTTGACATCTTATCCTCTACTCAGTCACACCTTTTACACCTAGCAAATAACTACTCAGTTTTTAAGATTTAACTAAGGATTCACAGCCCTATGAAGACCTAGAGTTACATTAACGAATTTTATTAACTCAAGGTAACAAAAAGCTAATAAAAGTTTACATGATAAAAGTTTACGTAACTAAAAAGCAACAAATACACACTTTTGGGTAAATACACTATAGGTGATTATACTGAGCTAATTAGCTTTGGTTAATTGTTATATCAAGTGTTACATAAAGTGTAACTCAATTTCCCAATATACAAAGTCATCTAAATAAATTATTTTAAATTTAGCCTTTACCAAGAATATAGGACAACTTAGAATTTCAACTCAGTCTAACAAGTGAAAAGTGAGTTTTGTTAACGAATTTGTAGGTTGCTGATTTTTTATATATTCTAAATATGTGGTGCAGATTAAAATTTATTGAGGAGGCTGAAAGTCTTATTCGTACTTCACATTGCATCAGAGGCAGAATTGTTACTGAAATTGCAAAGTGTTATGGCTATTTTTAAACTGGCTTTTCTACAACTTAATTATCATTCTAATTGTTTTGTTTTCTCTTTTGCTGTTTCTTTTGTTAATGCCAAAAATATAACATACCACTTCAATTGAGAGGCTCAAATTACTATCTTTGTTGCAGAATTTATGCATACTATGCAAAACAATGTTTGTGTTTTGTGTATATGAAATTCAAGTTTACAGCATTCTCATTACAAGTCTCATTCTTTGGGAAATTTCCCCTCTGCCTATTGGTCAAATTCAGGCACAAATGGTACACTAACATCTGATTTCAATACCTATCACATTTCATTGCCAGTCTCCTTATCCCATAGCCTCACAATAAATCCATAAAATATGAAGCTGGTAATTCCCCATGTGGTAATTTTTCAATTGCTCTGTCTTAATAAGTTCTACCTGGGATTCTCATGGGAGTAAACCCCAGAAATAGGGACAGACTAAAGTGCCAATGGATATTGAAGTTACTGAATGTTGATTTTTAGAATTTTCTGTCAAATTAAATGTTATTCGTTTTATCTAAAAATAAAAATAAAACATGTTCATTGTAGAACATTTGGAAAATAGAGATGAATATAATATAAAAATCAACTGTAATCCTATCACCCAAAGATATCCATTGTTATCAGTAATATAAACTTTTTCTATGCACTCATCTTTTTTTAAAGTGGGATTATACTGTACATACCTTCTTATAAACTTTTTTTTCCCCTTAGGATCACTGGGTCGCAAGAAACAGAAAATAGCCAAAGGATCTCAGAAGAAAAGTAGGGTTTATATACAGATACATGAAGATATGCATTCAGCTCAGACTGTGCATCATCTTGCAATCCCAATGCTCAGTATAATATGACTACTTTCTGTGCATCTTAGTTCAGATTATTGAGAGAAAATTTGATTGACATTATCCCTGATTCAAACAGCTATAATTACTGAAGCAGTATCACCTGATATGAAAATGGTTACCAAGTCCCTGCTAAAGTAGGGACAGTAATTTAAATGTGAAATACTTAGTGAATGGGTAGTCCAAATATTTCTACTATAACATTGGACCTCTTTTGTTGTCATTATATATTCACTACATCATTTTTCAGGGCTACAGTGTACTCCTTCATAATATGCATGATAATCTATTTAAATAATCCACAATTTTGGACATTCATGTTGATTCTATTTTTTACAATTATACACAAAGCTATGATGCTTGCAGGTAAATCTTTGGGGTCATCTATAATTTTTAAGATTTAATTCTTAGGGGCCGGCCCGATGGTGCACTGGAGAGTGCGCTGCTTGGGAGCGCGGTGGCACTCCCGCTGAGGGTTCGGATCCCATGTGGAGACCGGTTCCCGCTCACTGGCTCAGCGCGGTGCGGGTGCAACCGGTCGCGACACCAAGGGTTGCGATCCCGTTACCGGTCAGTAAAAAAGACAAAAAGGAAAAAAAAAAAGATTTAATTCTTAGAAGGAAAAGTACTGGGCCAAGAGTATGGCAGAGATGAGTAGGTGTCTACTAGAATCTGCTTTCTCCTTCCTAAACACATGGCTGCCTGAGTAATCTACATTTCCCAGGCTTTCATGCAGATAGGAGTGCCCATGTGACTACATTTACAATATGAGTGGAAGCAATGGGTGCCATTTCCAGGGCTGGTCCTTACAATATTGGACATACCTCTCCTATGTTCTTTTTCCCCTTCTTGCCAGCTGGAACTAGGATGTGATGGCAACCCAGTTTTGACCTGCACATGAAAACAATGTTTTGTCATGTGGCAGAGCCTCCTTGCTAACCTGGACACAGAGAGACAGAGCAGAGAGAAAGGAATGTATTAAGTCATTTCATTATAGAGTCTATTTGTTATGTCAGAAAGAACAATATATTTAAGATTCATTACATGGTTTGTTAAACTGCTCTCCAAAAAGCTTGCACCAATTTGTACTCTCTTCAGCACTGTATGAAAGTTTCATTTTTTAAAATAATCTATTCAACAATGGGGCAATCACTTTTTCAATCTTTACGTTTTTGGGGGGGGGTTGTAAATGAATTACTGCAAAATTTGAATAACTTTCCAAGTTTGCTGACCATTTGTGTTTCTTCATTTATACAATTCCAGTTCCTATACCTTGCCCATTTTTCTGTCATAGATTTGCAAGAGCTTTCAATAGAAAGTGTGATAACTAAATACAAGATGAACAAAACATTGATGTCATTGAATCTGGATGATGTCACATGAGGGATTTATTAATGCTATTTTTTCCTACCTGTGTATGTTTAAAATTTTCTGTAATAAGTTAAAAGTTTTAAATGCATTTTCTAGTTCTTTTTACTGAAAAGATCTGAAAGCAATAACCAAACCTAGTGCCAGATTGTGTTCTCTAAATATTATTCACTAATAAAAAGAACTAGGACTCCTTAGAAAAATGGCCAGATTCAGGTCTGGATCAGGAAATGGATAAGATGAGCCTTGAACATCTTGTAACAAAAGACAAGGAAATAATCAAACTGTAATGGAGTTATGTCAAAAGGACATAAGAGCCAGTTTGGCCAAAGATAGAATAATTTTAGCATAAAACCAAAAATGACTTCACTGATTGAAAATGATTTTGTAAAACTGCATGAGTCATAATGGTATTCAAAAGGACAGAAAGAAAGAGCCAAAATCCCCAAATTAACAGGAACTCATCGGAAATCATTGGCGGTATTATGGCATTGACCCATTACTCAGAAAATGGCAATTATTTTTTTCAAATACTTAGATTTAATATTTTTAATCTAAAAAATACACCACTCAAAAAATATATATAAATGCAAAAAGTAAATCACTAACTCTGTTTATTAAAACAATTTCAGTTCAATCTACTAATTAGACAAAGATTTTTGTTGAAATTTGAAGAGTAAATTTTGATCTTCCATGATTTTGATTTAAAAATTGTGCAAATCAACCAAAAGTTAAGGTTTACATTTTTAGCAAATTGGTTCGAAACCATCAAAACTCTTCAGATGGAAGACTTTTAAACAGGATAAAAAAACTGATTCCCAAGTATATATTTTCAATCTTGCCAAGGCAGCATACTGCCATGATGCTTCTGTAGTTGAGCAACCCATTAGGATTTTTCTGCAGAAATACTGGCAATCTTTATTTCCTTGAAAACATGATCAATAATAAAAGCTCTGAATTTGTATAGAAAAAAAACTGATTCCAAATTTTTAAGAATGCATAGATAGTTTTACTAGGTGATACACTTTGCAGTTTAGTTTCTCAGAAAGCAGACCTCACTGAGTTTGGGAGCAAGATGTTTTTCACGGACCAAGCCCTATAAAGAGGAAGGAGAGGAAGTAGAATGGGGCGGAGGAAGAACCAGAACTGCTATGGAGACCCAACAATGCCCAAGAACCCCTTCAGCAAGTCTGGAGCAAGTGTGCCATGCATTGGTCAAAAAGGGCTGAGGCTTTATGCAACCCGAACACACCCAGTGACCTTATTTCCCAGGAAGTGTGTGACTTCCTGTGCAATGGTTCTTTTGCTGAGGCTGGCCTGGAAGGAGCTGACAGCAGGAGATAGTCTGCTGACCATGGTGCCCACACTGGGGCAGCAAGTCCTTCCTTGACCTGGCAACTCATCTTAGTATCTGCCACACACTTACATCACACAAAGATGGAAATATTTCCAAACATCCATTTTTAAAAAATGTTCTCTTCATAATACAACTTCCTTCAAAGGATACTTATTTTTTCTCTTATCAAAATGCCACATTTAACATGACGAAACAGATAAGGTGTAATTTTTAAATTAGTATTATCTGATAGGGAGCACATGACAACATAGTTTAGTAGAAACAATTGTTATATCAGAAAAGGAATATTTATCTTTAAAAAGAAAAAAGAAAAATGTGTACTTATCTGTAAGTTCAACTCCTTTAAAGTCTTTGGTACAAGATAACCAGTTAGCCTCACTGTAGCATGACAGATTTTCATGATCATGCCACATGGATTGCAATATTTAGAACTTGTATTATAGGGCCGGCCCTGTGAATAAGCATTTTGGTTTAAAAAGAAGATAATTTAGAAATTCTACAATCTGGGCCGGCCCCGTGGCGCACTCGGGAGAGTGCGGCGCTGGGAGTGCAGCGACGTTCCCGCTGCTGGTTTGGATCCTATATAGGGATGGCCGGTGCGCTCTCTGGCTGAGCACGGTGTGGGCGACACCAAGCCAAGGGTTGCAATCCCCTTACCGGTCACGAAAAAGACAAAAAAAAAAAAAAAAGAAATTCTACAATCTAAAGTAGGTTTCTGTTATGGTTTTTGTCCTAGATTACTAGATAGATAAATGGGATATAGACTAGGGACAGAATTCATAAGGAAATATAAATTCAATATTAAACATATGTGTCAATGCTCATCCTCATTAACAATAAAAAAACAAACATTAAAGCAAAAATGAAGTAGCCATTAAAAAATGCATCATATAATCTATAAATTGTCACAACTGGGCACATGCAAACTGCTTATGACATAAAACACTGACAGTGAGTGAAGTCGTCAGCACTGTGGAGCTCCCACGCTTGCCTCTGACACCTCCTGTACCAAACAGGATGGAGGTATGACCGCCTGCCATAGAGACCACTCAACATTCAAGAGTCAGGCTGTATATTAAATATTAGTAAATTTAACTTCTATTTTATTTTTAAATTTTAAAAATAGTGATTATTTTTTCTCACATCCATGAATTTTTTGTGCACCCCTTGATTCCACATTAGAGAGCATGGGGGATCCCATGAGCTTTTGGAGTAAAAAAGAAAAAAGAAAAACTTAGGAAAGTTACTTAATCTCTCTGAGCTTCATTTTATTCATGTTTAAGATGATGACTACAGGGCCGGCCCGGTGGCGCACTGCTACAGTGTGCCGCTTGGGAGTGCGGCGGCGCTCCCGCCGAGGGTTTGGATCCCACATACAGACCGGTTCCCGCTCACTGGCTGAGCGAGGTGCGGGCGCAGCACCGAGGGTTGCAATCCCATTGCCGGTCCCGGTCCGGTGCGGGCGCGACACTGAGGGTTGCGATCCGTTACCGGACACGAAAAAAGACAAAAAGGAAAAAAAAAAAAAAAAGATGATGACTACAATAATAAGAATGCCATGCTAATGATTTACTATGAACATCAAATTGAACATTATGTAATAGCACACTGTAAAATATTATGTAACTGTTAGTTAATAGTAATAAACATTTCTGTGGGAGTTATAAACCTGTAGGGTAATGAGACATAAAATGAGTAAAAGAATTATGTGAGATAACCTGTACAATGTTATTTATATAGAAGTTTTACTGTTGCTAAGATTCTAAGGAAAAATTGACGTCAAGATATTCTGACATTATAATATCATGGAATGCCAAAAACTGGCAAATCGTAAATCTTCTGAAAGGCTACCCTGATATAGTAATATAAAATATGAATAGGAGCAGAATGAAGCAATAAATAAGAATCTATTCACATTTAGATTTCAAAATACCTCTCACTTTGGAAATTACGAGGGATAAATGGGGTGCCTTTAATCATCCTTAGTCCCATCTCTTTAGTTTAAGTCAATTTAAGACATTTAAAGAAGTAATGGCCAAATTTACTTGTTTTGGTAATGTGGAAAATAATTGTAAACGTGAATTTGATAATCTTATTTTCCATGTATATTGTCCACCGATGACCAAATTTAACATAGATAATCCCAAAGTTTAATTTTCATTTACACTGCTATTTTTTTAGTATCTATTAGAGATTTCCTCTCTTCTCAAAAAATCATTTATCACTTCTATATAGATTACTACCAAATACATATTCCTGATCCAATTTTCTCCTTAGAATTTTTGTCCTTCATCTTAAACTATATTGGGGTTATTCGAAGTCCTATATTTCTAAATCTCCTTAACATTAACATTTCTGTATTCTACTTCCAACCCCTCCCCAGCCACCCAACCACCTGACACCAGGTTCCTCTGTTATTGGCAATGAAACTAACAGTGCTCTTGTTATCCTTACTCTGAATCAGAAAGTCGTCTTTCACATGGCTCTCCGTCACTCTCCAAACTCAAGCCTGACAAAGATCCCAATGATTCTTCCTTAAAAACCTTTCTTCACCATCCCTTCTTTACTATTCTGGTTCTACCACTCCAGTTCAGGCCTTACTTCCTTTATACTTAAGCCTCTTCACTCAGTTTCCTACCTTGAATCTTTCCCTAATGCAGTGCTTCATGCCTTTTGCAGATAAATAAGTCTTCCTAAAGCATTGTTTCTCCCATGTCATTCTTCTGTTATAAAATATTCAAACTTCCTACTAGCTATAGAATAAATACCCCAGCTCCTAAATCTGGCATTCAATTTGGCATTCGAATCTGACCACATTTAACCTTTCCTAACACACATATTCTAACTTTCAACCAAGCTGGAGAAATGTCTTTATCTTAAATGTGCTTTGCTTTTTCCTGCCTCTTTATTTTTTGTCACATGATAGACCAAATGGAAAAGCCTTTTCTCCTCCTTTGTTCCCAGCTCTTCCATCCATAAACACTCAATTATTCATTAACCAAACATGTATTGAGCGTCACCAGAGTGCCAGGATCTATGTAAATAGAGGTGAATAAGCCACAATCTCTGACTTTCTCATAATATTTCTCTGATAATCTGGTGAGCTAAAGACACAAAAGCAACTAGTGTAATAATTCTATAATGGAGGCATGAACAAAAGGGACAATGCTCAAATAAAATCAGCTACTTGGTCCGATTTGATTCTATTTTTAAAATTTAAGAAAAATGCCTCAAGTTTCTGAGTGAGGAAGCCCACTTTGCCCACCATGAAGCCATGGTAAGGATGGGGAATGTAAGTCAGGAAGGGAGTGAATGAAATAAATCTGCACAGTTAAGAGAAACCAAATGAATTCAAGTGAATGCAGATTCCTGATCTTTATGTTTCAAACATTTTTAGAGCCCATCTCCTATCTGTTAGTGGAACAGCAAGAGGGATACAGGGTAGTGTGGCTATGCTGTGGCTGTTTGTGCAGGCATTGACCCGTTACGCCCCAATGCAGCCCTCCATTGACCAATCTTTAACGCATTTGCAACCACTGTTAGGAGTTGGGGTCAGGTTAAAAAGATACATTATTGATCCAATTGGCATTTTTCATGCTGCCTCTGACCAAGATAGTAATTTTAAAAACAACAACAAAAAATGGTTGCAGGTATAATAATGGATGTTATAAACCTAAGCAGTGTTAGTAATTTAATTGATGGTGGTAATGTACCACTTGCTTCATTTGCATCCCTGTGGAAACAACCTAATAAGAAAAAGTGTTTATTTTCTCAATTTGTCATGCAGGAGTTTATCTGCTCTCTGCTCAAGCTTGCAGGAAGTCACAATTCTCATTATTTTTTAAGTAGAGTCAGTAACCCCTTTGTATAATGCAGAACCAACCAATCAATCAATATTTAGAGAGTAAGTGCAATATGTTTGGAATAATAACAAAAGAGGAAATTGGAGATCAAGAAAAGATAAGAAAGGTGAAGTAGATGCAGAGTAGGAGCAGATATTTTTGCAATGGCCTTATAGAAGAAATAAAGGAAGCTGAGGCAAAATGCAGCGGACCTTGAAAAAGTAAGCATTGTTTAGATTCAGGAGCTAGACGCTGAGATCCGTATAAGTGAGAGTAATGTGGTAGGATCAGAGACTTTTTTTTTAAAGATGACCGGTAAGGGGATCTCAACCCTTGGCTTGGTGTTGTCAGCACCACGCTCAGCCAGTGAGCAAACCGGCCATCCCTATATAGGATCCGAACCCACGGCCTTGGTGTTATCAGCACCGCACTCTACCGAGTGAGCCACGGGCCGGCCCCAAGGATCAGAGACTTTGTAGGCATATGAAGTAGAGGACAGAATATACAACCACCTGTAGGGGGTGGAAGAAGTAGGAGGTGAGGACAAATTTTGAAAATGGGTAGGGATTTTTCTGCCAGTATGCCCTGAGTAGAGAAATAAGGTTGCTATGTGTTCCCATCAAACCAACTAAGTAATTTCATCTCTGGAGGTGCTGTGGGATGCTCCCACTAATCATATAGTCTACACAAAGTATTATAAATATTCAGTCTTTGTGCTCCAAGGAATCCATAGCTCAATTAGGCAAACTATTCATGTTTACATTAAGAAAAACAAAACAAAACAAAAAAACCTCAATGCAGAAGTATTTCTCCTCAGGTTCAAGTTCATTTTGTGAAAGTTTTGATATTCATGAATTTACTTCTGCACAATTTTTGGCTACAATTTTATCTTTATTTTAGACTGATTGAGTATATCTTGATATCTTGATGAGGATAAAAAAGAATCCAGGGACTGCATATAGAAAATAGAGGTAAAGTCAAGGGCAGAGGTGTTGACTGGTTTTGTCAGCCAACTCTTGGGAGAAAAGTCAAGAGAAAGTAAATTGGGGCTTTAACTGCACTCTGGGTGGTAACTGTGTAAAGGGAGTTTACATTGAACTTAAAATCAATGTTTCATTATTCAGACAGAACAAGTGTGTTCCTCATGTAGGCCAAGATGCTGCCAATTGTCTTACCAGCTGAATATATTAAAGGGTATTCAACATACCTTTTAAATTACCTTGGGAGTACAACTTTTAACTCATAATGTCTCTTTCTTTTATTACAGAAAGTTTGCTCACTGTTGACTGAACATGTATGTACATTCAGCTTTCTTTCTTTCATAATTTTACCTGTTGTATTACCTGCCTGAAATATCCTCACTCCATACATGCCCTACTCATCTTTTAAGATAAAACTCACATTATTCCTCTTTGTAAAGTCTTCCACATTAGGGTAAAGTGATCTGACTTTCTATGACTACCTAAGGTATATTTGTATAATTCATTGGAAAAAAACAATGTACTACCTTAAATATTTCTTAAACATATCATGAAACATTTCATTTTTATATTGTTCAACATTTTTGCCTGTCTCTGCAACCAGATTTTAAGATTCTTGAAGTTTGTGTAATTATTTTATGTACCACACCCTCCATAGTGGCTTGCTCATTACTTACTTGTTAAATACAAAGAAAAATTAAGCAAAAATATAAGTAATACATTGTATTCCTGGAATACAACCTAATGATGGCCTATAATTTTTTCAGATAAACTATTAAAGTAGATATATCAATATTTATTCAGATTTCTTTCGTGTTGGCTGTATTCATGCATTTGGTTTCAGGTTATGGTACATTGGTAAAAACAGAACTTTCCAATGTTTCATTTTTATTTCCCGAACAGTTTAAATAGTGTTGACAGTTGTTCTTAGCCCACAAGTTGAGCACACTCTTTTTCTCCTTCAATTTCTCATCTTAATGGCAGCACAGAAACAGAAGATCAAGTCCTTACTTTTGAAGTTCAAAGGTTCAAGACAAGAAATATTTTGGCAGGGCTTATAAGTAATCATAACTAATCTCACTACTACCACATTCCTGACTCCAAGCTTCTAAATAGTCTCTTATCAGGACAAGGCCTCTCCTTGACCACTTTCTCCCTGTCCTATCTATATCCTCAGTAGAGATGGAGAGGAAGCAAGTGCAGTGAATGCTGGTAGAGTCTCTGAGAAGGGGCTGAGTATTTCCCTTCCTTTCTATGTGGGCTCCCATTCCAGCCCTTCAGCTTTTAAAGGAGAGAAAGGATGGTGATAATCTCCAGGAAATATTGGGGATCTGAGACTACAAGAGATTTGTGCTCAATTTTAGATCGATTGACCCTGGAAGATGCTGAGCCCCAAAGAGTTCCTCAACCCCACTATATGGGATAGCTGAGTAAAGCCTTTGCCCAATATCTAGGAGGGCCGGAGTGACCCAGACTCACAGAGAGCCACATTGCATCCTACGAAGGTGTGATGGGGCAGCCAAATGCTTTTCTTCCTGGTAGTTTGAATGCTGTAAAGACTGGCGAGATCTCGCAGCTGAGAGAGGGAATTGGGCAGAGGACAGTTAACCATATGATCAGAAGCCAGTTAAGGCAACCCAGGCCTTAGCAGGTGACATTGTGGAGGGATGGTTATACTTGGGATTATACCTCCAAGCAGATGCCAAGCAGCTCAGGAGGAAGAAAGCTGGAGATAGCTCACACCACCTCACTAGGAGTATACTTAACTAAGCCCCTTGAAGGTAAATGCTATCCCAAGGAGAGGGAGAGGAAGGGAGAAACTAGTAAAGGAAGTTACATGTACCTGAAAATGATTATTCTTTTGCTATAATGCAGGCTCTGAAATAATGTGGTTCTTTTTAATGTGGTTAGGTTGAACCATAGAAAAACAATGTGATATTTTCACTATACCTGATGATGGCAAAATAATGTGGCTTGAAAATTTTATAAATGGCATAATGGTACAGAAATTATCTGTTCCTTGAAAATTTTACAAGAGTGGTTTATAAAGCTGCCTGAGTCATATGCGTTGGAGGGGGTAGTTTTTGTTTTTAACAAATTTTTCCATTTACATCCATAACTGTTGATACTCATATACTCTGGTTTCCAAATTCTTTCTGCATCAATTTTGGACTCTACATTTTCTTAGAAATTAGATATATCCATTTCATTAAGATTTGCAAATGTAATACCATCAAGTTACCACTGGTAACATAATGTAACATTTATCATTTCCTATGTCTCAGTGGTAGAACCCCTAATTCCTAATGGCATATATTCGTTTTTTGCTCTTTTTCCCTCTATTAACCTTGACAGAAGTTCTTCATTTTTATTGGTCTTTTAAAAAGAAAGAAAAGAATGCATATTGACAGTAACAGTTTGGAGTGCAAGTTCTAGAGTCAGAGACTGACTTTGAATCTTGACTCAGCTTGCTACCATGAGACTTGGGTTAAGTTATTCGATCTATATATGCGTTTTCCCTGCTCTTAAACTAGAGTTTAATAGTTGAACCCAACTTGTGGGTATATTGTGTGGGTTAAATTAGTTAATATATGTAAAATGCTTAGAATAGTGTCTGGCATAGAATGCTCAGTAAATAATAGATGTTGTGGTTGGATACAGTTAACTGGCACTCAGCAACAATTCCAGCCCACTTCTAATGTAACTTTCTATACTGTAGAGCCTGAAAACCTAAAAATCACATTTCTCAGCTTCTTTTGAGGCAGTGTTCTAGATACAAATTTGAATCCAGCTGTTGCTATGGCCTGTCCCAGTCACAGAAATATTTAATTTTTCCACAGAGGAAAGCCCAGTGGGTGGCAAAGAGGAAAATGCAACCAGCTGTGATATCTTCTGATCCAAGATTTCTGATTCTCGGATAAAATCTTTGATATTGTGCTCTTGAACTCAGTTGTTCCAGCTGCAGCCCCCTACATCTCCATCTTGATCATGGCACGATGGAAACTGGCTGTGCAGTTCAGCAGTGTTATTCTGGGAGTAAACCCTGAAGCCACCGCCTAATTCTCCAGGCCTTCCTATTATGTTGTAAGTATCAAGTTGTATTATATCTATTTCTACTTAAAATATTTAGAATATTGTTTCCTAAAACTATTTTTTTCTAAGTCATAGTTCTACTATTTTCTAATTCATTAATATCGGATTTATCTTTATTCATTCCACTTCCTTATATATAGTTGTCTATTGGTTTTTTTCCCTTGGTTCTTAGATATAATATTTAGGGCTTTTTTCTTCTTTTCTCCCTTCCTCTCTTCTACCTTCCTTCTTTTCCTCCCTCCTTTCTTTTATTTATTTTTTCCTGTTTGAGAGCAAAAGCATTGAACAGTATGCATTTTCTCTGAGAAGAGCTTTGGGTCCAAACCGTATTTTGATATGTAGCAGTATTATCTAAATAGTATATAATATATAATTGCAGGTTTCATTTTCTCTTTTAAAAACTAATTCTTTAGTAAAGTATTATTTCCAAAAGATTGGATAGAGATTGTATAACCCCTCTTTCTTTTTTTTCTCTTTTTTTTTTTTTTTTTTTTGGTACCTTTTGTTTATCTAGCTTTATTGCATTATGGTCAAAGAATATGGCCTTCTATTTTTTGAAAATTGTAAATTTTTTTCACTTACCATATAATCAAATTTTGTACATTTATAAATGTTTTAGGGCATTGAAAATTATATTCTCTGTAGGGCGCAAATCAATTTCATTTATATTTTGTATACTTTAAATTCTTCTTTTTTTTGACTACTCTAAATTAAATTATCTCACTTGTATTTTTGTCAGTTTCTTCTTTTATTCAAACAGCTTTTGCTTAATACATTATAATACACATGAAGTTTCATTAATTTACATTTTTATTGTGAATCGTCCCTTTCTTAAAAATAAAACTTGTTTAATATGGTTGGCTTTTCCCCTTCAAATCCATTCATTTCTTATAGTTATTATCCTCTCCTATTCCTTGCATTTGTCTAGTATTCTATAGAATTATAGATATTCTATAGAATTTTTGTGTTATTTTATTCTGTGTACCATATATTTCTTTATAAACAGCACGTAGATAAATTTTGTATGTAGACATATGTATTCAATAATTTATTTGTTTTATTTTCTTTTTGCCATTAGGTATATATATTATGCTTTTAATTCTATTAAGAATTAAAGATATAATTGTATGAGAAATTAGTTTTATGGAAGTTATACACTATTATCATTTTTAAAAATTTAAACAATTCAAAAAAATGCAAAGGAGATATGCAAGATCTATCCCAAATCCTGTTGCCCCAAAATAACCATCTTTTATTCTTTTGATAAATTATGTTCACTTAAAATATAATGAAAGAAGAAGCTGAAGTGAAGCTGAAGAATTGGTAAACTTGAAGTAAATGTTATTTTACTACAAAAAATAAGTTTCTAAAAATTTTCTCTAGAGTTAAGAAAAATATTAAAAGGTTGGAGTCATGAATTTTTTAAACCACATGTGCAACTTTAAACAGTATCTTCAGCCTTTTGTCTGTAGAAGATTGGGAGGTTTGTGCATTTGGTTTCTTTCACCAATGTTTCCCAAATTTGTATTACTTAATATTAAGTTTATAATGTCAAGACTTATAGTAACAGTTACATTTTATCCTGCATTCAAAATTTCTGACATTTTTTAGTTGTGACTTTGTACTTAAGGGGATTATGTTTATTATCATTCCTTTTACCTCAGTTTCTTTATTCTTGAGTTCTATGTTTCTATTCAAGAAGAGCTTATGGGCAATGTATCCTCTGAGTTTCTGTACTCTTGAGAATGTGTCTTTGCCTTTATAGTTGAAGGATATCTTGGTTAGAGATAAATTTTAGAGTCACATTTTATTTTCCTAGAATATTATAAACAGAGATAAATTTTAGAGTCACTTTTCATTTCCCTAGAATATTATAAACATTCTTCCTCTGTTTTCTAACATTCAAGTATTTACTACGAAGTCCAAAGAAAGCCTGATTTTTTCTTCCCACTTTGAAAGCTACTTGCTTTTCTGCATAGAACTTTCATAAAATTCCATCTTTATTCTTTGTTCTTTAAAATTAATTTACTTTTTTTTTTTTTTTTTTTTTTTTACATTCCAAGATGTTGTTGCAGAGTGCAGGGGGGTGGAAGGGGAAGGGGAAGTGAGGAGAAAGGAGGAGGCAGGAGGGGGAGGGGAGCAGGGAGGGAGAGGGAGAGGGAGCAGGCCTGGCCTATGGGTGGCTCCTTCACTGCCATAGTTGTGGACATCACGGGCTGTGGCCAAGTCCCTCAACCCCCCCACCACCACCACCACCACACACACACACACTGGCTTGGGAGTCTGGGGGGCTTTGGGTGGTGGGTGGGTCATTGCTGGGCTGGATACACCTGGCTTTATTCTTAAAATTGAAAATTGCACCAGGTTTACATCATTTTGCATCAGTTTTTCTCTTAGACAGTATTCTGTTCTTTTAATCTGTAAATCTGGTCTCCAATTCCAGAAAGTTTCTCTAATTTCATTTTTTTACTATTTATTTAACCCCATTTCCTCTATTTTCTTTCTCAATTTCTATTTCTTCCTCAAGTCTGTTTTATTTCATATGTCTATGTTACCAACGTTTTTTGTACATCAAATCTGATTATTTTATATCACTGTATTTTTTGTTCTGTGTTATTTGATTTCTTTAGATTGTATATTCAGTCATGTGTTTTTCTTTTATTTTCCTAACATGTTTTTCATCTCTTCCATTCATTTTCTGAGCTCTTCCATCTCCACATTTCCTTCCTCAAATGGCTTAAATTTTTTACTGAACTCTTGACTTTCTTCTTAGTTTTTCTTCTTGAAAAGATATTGTAATAGTTATTTAGTGTTCCATAACAATATTATCAGGGATTTAGTGGCTTAAGACAACACAAACTTGTTATCTCACAGTTGCTCTGGTTCAGGAGACTAAGCATTGCTTAGCTGAGTCCTCTGCTTTGAGGAACTCACAAGGCTGCAAACAAGGTATTGGTTGGGGTTGTGGTCTCATCTGAAGCTCAACTGGGGAAAGATCTGCTTCCAAACTCAACATGGTTGTTGGCAGAATTCAGTTCCTTGCAGACTGCCAGGATGAGGGTCTCAATTTCTTGCTAGCTATTAGCCAGAGGCATCACTTAGCTCCTTGCCCTGTGGCCCTCATCATATCATATCTCACAACATGATAGATAAAGCCAGCATGGGAGAGTCCCCTAACAAAATGGGTTACAATCTTATGTAATGTAATTGCATGCACATAATTATATATATTCTGTCTTATTTTGCTGTATTCTATTGGTTAAAAAAAAAAATCACAGGTCTTACCCACACTTAAGGAAGAGAGTTCATGCAAGGGCATGAACATCAAGAGGCAGGAATCATGGGGGCCATCCTAGAGTCTGTCCATCACAGTCATGTTGTATGTGGTTTCTTGAAGACTGTATTAGTTTCCTAGTGCTGCCATAACAAAGTACCACAAACTGGGTCACTTAAAACAACAGAACTTTATTCCCCCATAGTTCTGCAGGTTAGAAGTCTGGAATCAAGGTGCTGACGGGGCCATGCTCCCTCTGAAGGCTCTAGGGAAGAGTCCTTTCTTGCCACTTCCTGGCTCCTGGTGGCTCTCATAAATCCTTGGTGTTCTGTGGTTTGTAGATGCATCACTCCAATGTCAGCCTCTACTGCCACATGGCCTTTTTCCCTGTGTGTGTCTGTATGTCCTCTCTTCTTCCTATAGGATACCAGTCATTGGATTTAGTGCCCTCCTTAATCCAGTATGACTTCACCTTACTAATTACATCTTCTAAAATGAATTTCCTAATAAAGTCACATTCTGAGGTTCTGGGTAGACATGAATTTTGGATGAGGGGGTTGGGGAGGATACTATTCAACCACTACAGAGACTATGAGAAAATACTTACTTTAACCCTTGGTCTATTTGTTAGGTAATTTATCTTGCACTGTATGCTCTCCTTCTGCAATCTATTTCTCTTCTTTTTCTCCTTTTAAAATGTATATTTCTAAATTGATTCTCTCTGTGTCTCCTCTCCTCTCCCATTCAACCTCTCCCTTCTCCCCTCTCCCCTCTCCCCTCTCTCCTCTCTCTGTAGTGGCAGAAATTGCAGATTCACACACCCTTCTCCCTTGCCTGTCTCTACCACAGAAGGTGTAAACGCTAACTATATTCCCCGCCTTGCTTACAGCTAATGGTTGCCCTGAAACATAGTAATTGTAAAGAGTTCTTTACAAAGATCTCTTTGGGATTATATGTGATTACTGGCTCTTCTCTTCCTTTCCTCACTCTGCTGTGCTTCTTGCAGTCTCCTTGGCTCAATGAATAGGCTGAAGGCTGTAAAGCTAACATGACAGCCTGGTTTCTTCTTTAGTTACACCTCTCCTTCAAACTAGATATTCCACTTCTTCTGAGGCTCCTCTAGGCTCAGCTCTTGCTATCCTAATCACATGCTTTCATGATTGTGCCTTTTCCTTTGAGAGAAATCTGCATTCCTCTCAAAACTAGAGAAGGCATGCTTTGGTTCTCAGCAATTAGTCTCTTCCCTCATTTCACTTCATTGCTTGGTGAATCTGCTTCCTATTTTGTAATTTAAGGTTGTATCACTTCCCTGTTTCAGTTAAGATAAAGTTGTTCGTTTCTCCTACGTTGTTTTTCAATTTTTTCATTATTGGTAGGTTTCAAGGATGGGGATTATATTAGTCTGTTTTCTGTTGCTTATAACAGAATACCTGAAACTGGGTAATTTAGAAAGAAATGAAACTTATTTCTTACAGTTTTGGAGGCTGGCAAGTCCAAGGTCCAGGGAACACATCTGGTGAGGTCCTTCTTTTGGGTGGGAAGTCTCTACAGGGTCCTGCAGTGACACAGGCAACCACATGGTGAAGATGGCAACAACTCTCTAACATGCTCACTTGCTCTCCTTACAAATCCACCAGTGCCCCTCCCATGACAACTCTCTAAACCATTTACCTGTTACTCCATGAATGGATTAATCCATTCATGAGAGCATGGTTCCCACAATCCAATCACCTCTTAAAGGTGCCACCTTTCATACACCATAGTCAGATTTCCCACCCTCTTAACATTGTCACAATGGGAATCAAGCTTCAGTGAGTTTTGGGTGACATTGAAGCTACAGCAAGGATAAAGTTAAAAAATGTCTTTATTTTGCCATCTTTAACTAAAAGCTTCTACTGTACTCTCTTTAAGAATTATTTACCCTTTACTCCCATAATATTCAGAGTTGAGAGTAAAATGGTTTATTTTGAATTCTCACAATTGGATACAATACATTTTGTAAACTTTTTCTCTTTTCAACTTTTAATCTTAGCTAACACAATATGTAATTTAGATCCAGTGTTATTACATTAATATTTTATATCTCTTTCCTTATAAGAATTATTTATGATGTTTGCATTCAGTTTATAAGCAGATAAGCAACTGTTTTTCAGATATCTCTCTTATACCAAGTTTCAGTGCTTGCAGTCAGTCATTTCAAACACTCAGTTTTCATTAACTCTTACATTTGCTTCAGATTTCACTTTTTGGAGAAATATTTAGTGCACTCATTTATTTATTTTATTTTATTTTATTGGTGGCTGGCCTGTATGGGGATCTGAACCCTTGCTCTGCATTTATTTTTTTAAATCATACAACAGTTTTCTGACAGCCCTTGCATATCTGAGAATGTCTTTCTGTTGACCTTTACACATTACTGATTACATGGATGGATAAACATTACTTTGGTTAAAGTTTTTCAAGCCCCTAATCAATCAGTACAGGCCAGGATGTGTTATGTTAACCAATGACTGGGCCGGCCCAGTGGCACACTGCTACAGTGCGCCGCTTGGGAGCGCGGCAGCACTCCCGCCGAGGGCTCGATCCCACATACAGACTGGTTCCCGCTCACTGGCTGAGCGAGGTGCGGGTGCAGCACCGAGGGTTGTGATCCCGTTGCCGGTCCCAGTCCGGTGCGGGCGCAACACTGAGGGTTGCGATCCATTGCCGGACACGAAAAAAAGACAAAAAAAAAAAAACAAAAACCAATGACCCCCAAATTTCAGTCACTACAATCCCAAATCTTTATTTTTGGTCATGCTACTATTTCCTTGCAGGTTGGCTGCAGGTTGGTTCCACATCACCTTCATGAGAATGCCCAAGCTGATGGAGCATAATAGAATACTTGCCAGAGCAAGTCACATGGTCAAGCCTGTTGCCACTAATGCAGGGAAGTACAACTGTCCCCTAGAAATGGGCATTGAATATTTGTAAACAATAGTGCAATTAATTACACCTTCCATATGTCACAAACATTGTTCCATTTGCATTTGTATTTTCATTCATATATAAGAAGGTTAAATGAAGACTACAACAACTTAGATAGAGGAAATAGGAGTGGGAATAGGGTTATGGGAAGATAATTTATGTTGCTTTGCTTCCCATGGATTTATCACCCCACTTCCCCTGGGTGACTGAGCCACAAAAGGATTACTCAAAGCCCATCTCTTCCAAGAAGTGAGAAGCCCCAAAGGGGTTAATCTCCTGGAACCCTCAAGAGAGAGGCATTCCTTCCATTTGGGAAATTAACCATCAATTAGGGTTCTCTTCCCACATTTATTCTCCAGACCAGGAAGTTACAGGAAGAGAACATAGGTGGTGTTATAGTTTAACAATATAGGCTGGTAACATTCAGTAAAACAAGCAAGATGACATTCCATAATGCATTTGCAAGAGGTTAAGTCGATCCATCAAGGAAAGCTTGATCTTAGCAAACATTCTCTCTCCTTACAGCAATTTCCCATGATCTTTACATATCAATCAGTAACCTGTCTGTCCTTTAGCCAGCAACCTTGCTGTGTTACAATTCTTTATCTTACAACAGAGACTATAGCCTGGGGGAACTTTCCTGTCTTTTGCAAGGTCAACATTTTATATGTACTTTTAAGAAGTTGGGCTAAACCTGAAACTACAAGAAACTAGGCCCTGTAAAATATATTTGTTTTATAAATGTAAGTATACTCCACATATCCCCCATTTATTTAATTAAAAGCAAAAGCAAAAGCTATACATCAGGTTTTCACAGTTAAGACAAAAAGCACTTTATTAAAGCAAAGTTAGTATCATTTAGCATGGCAAGTCCTTTTAATTTACTTCAGGTGACTGATGATGTCATCACCTCTCCCCGTGGTTGCATCAGCATCATCCCAAGTGCTGTGAATCAGGTGTAATTACCAGTTGTTGAAACTCGGAATGGGGTTCTGTTCCATACAATAGTTGATTTTGAGTCCAGAGAGTTTGTTGATGCTAAACTGTCCAGGACATCATTGCTTTCAAAGCATCTAGTTTTTGTAAAATTCTTTGATCAATTATAAATCTTTTGTTTAAGAACAGGATGTCTCATCCAAGTTACAAACACCCTCTTTAAGGCCGAGAAAATTTAGAGAACTGCTTTTGCAGACAAGATATTATTTCCCCCTTTATGATCAACGAGTTCCTCATAAAAGCGTTGATGATCAATATTTTGATTGAAAAGATTTTACTTTTCTTTGTATAAATCCCATGGTGCCGGGAAGGCTGATTCCCAGGTAGTCTTGTCCCACATCAGGGGGAAAGATGAACAGCAGGATGAAACAGCAGTTAGGCCAAATTAAGGCAACATAAAAAGGGGTCAGTGACTTAGAAGTGAGATATGCTATCTTATACCCAAAGTTTTAAACTATATCCTGTTATAAAGAGAGAGAGTTAATTTTTATTGAACTTATAAAAAAAGCCACATTGCCATAATAATCATAAGGATACTTAAAGTTATTAAATTTGGGGGGGATCAAATAGGGAGAAAACAAATACTTTTATCTCTGTTTAAAATGATATTTTACCAAACTATTGTTAGTTATAGATAGCTTAAGAGAGAGAATTTTCTTAAATTTGGAAAACAAAACATTAAGAGAACCAGCAGTGTTTTAAAATAAGGAAATTATAAAAACCCATAATTCTTTTTAATTAGTTCACTAATTAACTTTTGTTGTTTTGACCTTTGTGAACAATTCCACAAACCCACCAGTTTTTTTATTAGAATTTTGGAAATTTAATTTAACGGTATGAACTTAAAGTTTGTCAGGAAACTATACCTATCAGAGTTTTTTTCATGAAATATTTGAAGGCATAACATTTTAAAATTATAATTGAACCAAGATTATGATCAGTAGCATTTATGTTAAGACACAGATTTAAGAACCTTACAAGATTTGGGAACACATATTAATAACATGTCGGTACTGACAATGCTTTCCCATATAGTCTGATTTATCAAATAAGCCAATTAGTTTTAGTATATTTTTTATATATCCTTTGAGAAACTCCAGGGCCTTTGGAACTCCTCAAAGTTAATTTAAGTCAAAAGGTTGAGTTTTCAGAATTTGGTTTTGGAAAGTTTATCAAATAACAAAAGCTTAAAACATTTAGTTGAATAAGATCACAAATTACTAAAAAAACCAAAGTGACAAAGGATTTCAAAGGGAGAGAGCACAAGAAATTATTATGCACAACTTAAAAGACCTTTAGAAAAGACAAATGTAATCCTGTTTGATTAGTAAACCCAGGCAAAGATGTGTGCTGATAAGAACAATTTTATACATTCAGGTTAGTAAATAGGAATTCATTTGTCAGAGCAAATTACAGAAAGACCAGTTTGAGTTTCAGCTATTTTTACCAAATACATATTTATGGATTCCCAGCCAAAAACTTGGTGTATTAAATCTATATACCCCTATCAGTTAATGTTAACTAGGGCCTATGCAATATTGGGCCTAGGTCTCCTTTCATTAGCCATCCTTGGTCCCAGGTTTCCATGTGGCATTTAGAGCCAAGTGGAATCCAGAGAGGCAGAGAGCAGTATTCACAAAGATAATGTCTAAAAGATATTGTTTCTCCCAGCATGGCCAAGAGGCAGAGCTGAGATAACGAGGAGACATATTGACCTAGAGACAAATTTAGGTAAAAGGTTTAAATCAAATTTTGAAAATATGTTTATTTTGTCAAAACTTTAGAAAATTTAAGTCACGTGAACTTGAACAGTGTACTTATTTATTTAATGAGTACACATTAATTATAAGCCAATTTGGTATCATGTAGACAATACAAATACACATACAGACATGAACATGTAGACATACAGCTTACATACACATATATGCAGACATAAACAACAAGAACAAATAAGAATCTTATAGGTTTTGTTCAAAATGTAATAAAAACCTCACTAGCATAAGAGAACAGTCAAATTTAGATTGTGTTTCAAAGGAATGCTAAGGCTTATGGGTGAAGCCTCACCCTGTTTTAGAAAAAGCAAGGTAACAAATTTACATTGTAAAGCAAACTATGCAAGCCTTTTCAAGAAGATGCACAGATTTTCTTTTATAAAAAAAAATGTCATAGAATAGGGAAAGAGGAGGAGAGGCCTATGGAGTTCATGAAGGTGGGAAAAACTACAATGAGATAAAGAAAAAGCTGCTCTGAGCGTTTCAGACCATGGCTGCTTTAAGGCTCCAGCTGATGTGCGCATGGAGCAGGAGCCAGCAGAAGCCACAGCTGTGCCCTTCAGATGGAGTTACTTGGAGCTGGCAGGGGAGAGGAGGGCCTTGGCAGCCCCCAGGACAAGACCACTAATAGGGTTCCCATGGACCCACGCAGGAGTGAGGAGCCAGAACAACCAGAAAAAGGGAGCCACTCGGAGGCTGGTGAATCATTGCAAGGAATGGCACCGGGCTGGTCCCATGGGAAGTGTTTGGAGCGTGGGCAGTGGGCAAGATGGGAACACCAGGAGAACACTGGGACACAGAAAGGACAGCTGATCTGCCCCCCAATCAGCAAGGGACCACTCAGAGGGGACTGTTTGGGAATACAGAATTGCATGGAGTGCAGTTTGATGAAGAAACTCAGGCCCAGATCAGAGATTCTACAGAACACAGATCCACCAGGTCTCTGGAGAGAATGAAGTACCTATAAGATCAACCATTAAACCCTGAGCTGCACAAAAAGCCTTCCCTAGGGAAACAGCAGCAAAGCAGCAATTTAAACAACCACACACTCAAGTACTGGTTCCCACAGGAAGTTCCCCAGTGTTAGAAGCAAAGGACAAAAAAATTAGTTCTGGCCCAGGCACTCCACTATCACCTTGGGGCCTTCCTGGGAACCAGAGGCTTGGATCTGGGGACCAGACCCCACTCCCACTTCCAGGCAAACTGTGCCAGTGCCTCAGGGCCAGCACAGGGACCCAAGGCATGGAGAAGGGAACTGGACCCTCCTCCCACAACCAGGCACACCATTCCAGCACCTCGGAGCCCACCTGGGAACCCAAAGTATGGAGCCAGGGACCAGACCTTCCTCCTACAACCAGGCACACCATGCCAGCATGTCAGGGCCTGCCCAGGGACCCAGGGCATGGAGAAGGGGACTGGACCTCTCTCCCACAACCAGGCACACCAAGCCAGTATCTCAAGGCCTGCCCAGGGACCCGGGGCATGGAGAAGGGGACAGAACCACCCTCCTACAACCAGGCACACCACGCCAGCACTTCGGGGCCTGCCCAAGGACCTGGGGCATGGATAAGTGGACCGGACCGCCCTCCCACTACCAGCCACACCATGCCAGTGCCTCAGGGCCCACCGGGGGCATGGAGACGGGGACTGGAACCTCCTCCCACAGCCAAGCATGCCACCCAGTGCCTCGGGGCCCATCCAGAGACCCGGAGCATGGAGAAGGGGCCCAGACTGCCCTCCCTCAACCAGGCACACCAAGCCAGTTCCTTGGGTCTCACCTGGTGACCCGAGGTATGTAGAAGGGGACTGGACACACCTCCCACAACCTGGCACATGGCACCAGCGACTTGGGGCCTGCCCACAGACCAGAGACATGGAGAAGGGAACCAGACACACCCCACAACCAGGCATACCACCAGTGCCAAGGAGCATACCAGAAACAGCACCTCCATGTACGTGGCCACTGCAGCCTCCACAATAACCATGGCTGCTGCAAAAGTGACTAGACACCGCAAGCACCACGCAAAGGGTGCACCAACCACTGGAGTGCACTGACACAAGGAAAGTCACCAGCAGAGATAAAGAAAAGAAGAGAATGTCTCTCTCCACAAAACCCATTTCAGAGTGACAGAAGCAGCATCGCTCTATGATAATATTGGGGGACCCGATCACATCTCTTAGCATTGGACAGATCATCTAGGCAACAAATTAACAGAGTAACCATGATTCTTTCAGAAGAAGAGATCTAGGGTAATTAGAGGGGAGAGGGGGAGGGGATGGGGGATGGGAGAGATTGGACAAGGGAATTGGCTTACATAGTTATGGAGGCTGCGAAATCCCAAGATGTGCAGTCTGCAGGCTAGAGACCCTGGAGACTCAATGGTATAGTTCTAGTCAGAGTCCAAGTCAGAAAGCAGAAGACTGATGTCCCGAGTCAAAGACAGTCAGGCAGAGAGAATGAATTTTCCCTTTTTCTACCTTTTTGTTCGATTCAGGCCTTCCATTGACTAAATGAAGTCCACCCACATTAGGGAAGGCAATCTGCTTTTCTTAGTCTACTAATTCAAATGTTGATTTCATCCAGAAACATCTTTAAGACATACCCAGAATAATGTTTAACCAAATATCTGGGTACCCTGTGGCCCAGTCAAGCTGATACACAAAATTAACCATCACAGTTTGCAATTAAATTAAATTTTGATTTATTTTTTAAAAGTGAATGTTTGATATTACATGTTTAATATAATAGATTTTATATAACCTCAATTTGAATTCAGAATGATTTAGTTTCTTGACAAGACAAGAAAATAGAACTCCATTTATTGGTTATATAGCAACCCAAGCTATTGAGAACATTTAAAAAATAAAAAAAAAACTGTTTGTGTTTTCAGTTGCTTTGTTTACTATTGCGTCCCTCTACCGCCATCCCATTGCCTGAAAGTTTCAAAAGTACAGTAAAAAAGGAACTTGATTTTTAAAGGCGTATAATGGTGATAGAAATGTCAAATTAGCAAGAACAAAAAAGGAAGGATAAAATATTTCAGTGACAGAGAAGATTTAGAAAAAACTAGGCAAATGTTTAATTTCATTCATAGTTCTCAAAATATGATATTGTCTTGAGGATAGAGTGCCCCAAATTAGCAAGCATTCTGATTAGGATAGCTAGGCCAGCAGGCAATCTTAAAGAAAACAAATATCTTTTCTAATCTTCTCAGAACATATATGAAAGAAATTAATAAACTAAATTAGAGTTCAATGAGAGAAAGTAGTACGTGTTTGGAATCATCAATAATCCAGCATATTTTATGCATCCCTTAAATCACTACACTTCATTAAGTTATGATACTTCTTAAGTTGCTTAATTCAAAACTTTTCTGCTATTACTTATAAGATTTTTGTAATGCAGAATGGAATTACCAAAATTGGAACAATAAGAGCCAAAACAGACACAGACATTGTCCTCTCTAAATTTATAGACATAAGTCACATAGTGATAACATATACAACTGTAAAATTATTTCTGTGGTGAGTGCTATGAAGGAAGGTTGAGTGGTTTTATGAAAGATTTAATGGTGGGATTTATGACTCAAGTAGTTCAGTGAAGTCATCTTTAAGGTAGGTAAAGAATGGAGAGAAAATGCAAAGAAGTGTTCATATTTGAGAAATATTTAGGAAGTAAAACTGACAGTACTTGGTAATGATTTGATGGAGGGAATGAGAGAAATTGACGTGTTATGGACATTGCCTTTTGAGGTTTCTGAGTAAAGCAATCCAACAAAAACAGTACTCAGAGAGAAAGATTAAAATACAGTTCTTGGTAAAGTTCAAGGAGTATTTATAACAACTGTGTACAGGAGCAAATGCTTATTAGTCTTACATTTGTATGTGTCGGTAATGATTTGCATGTCCGCCTAGAGCAGAAGGAGGTACTCCTATACCATCTGGTATATGCTTCTATTATAGTTCTTTTTTTTTTTTTTTTTTCCTTTTTTTGTCTTTTTTACTGACCAGTAACGGGATCGCAACCCTCGGTGTCGCGCCCGTACCGGGGACCGGCAATGGGATCGCAACCCTCGGTGTTGCACTCGCACCACGCTCAGCCAGTGAGCAGGAACCGGTCTCCACAAGGGATCCGAATCCTCAGCGGGAGCGCCGCCACGCTCCCAAGTGGCGCACTCTCCAGTGCGCCACCGGGCCGGCCCTCTATTATAGTTCTTAAGACATTATAGTTTGTGGTTTACATCTGTCTCTTTCAGTAGACTGTGAGCTCCATGAGGGCAGACACGAGGGCTTATTAATATCTCGGGCAGGCAATCAAATTTCTGATATAGCAGGCACTCAAATATTTGCACAGTAAAGTAATTAGGTCACAAATGGAACTTCAAATTTTTCTATTTTTCAAATTATTTTTAGTGTAGTTATAGATTTATATACAAAAGTCTTCATATAACATTTTACCAAATTCAAATTTTCAGTTAGTAACTTTATTTCCTCATTTACATTTTAGCCATAAAACTAAATTTGTCTTTAACCTATTTTGGCTACATTACTGATAGACTTAACGGTTGGTCTGTTTCAAACAATGCTAACAACAACAATATGCTAGCATAGAATATAGTCTTAAATTTACATGTAGGATACCCATTAATTTTACATCACCCAGTGTAGTACTTATTAGTATGATTAAAAGATATATGGAATAAATTAATAGTGATTTCTTGCTTAGAGATGTGTCAAAGACCAATTTTTTCATTCTGGTCAGCAGATGGCAGTGTTTTACTTTATTTGACTAATAAAGGTTTCTGTTTCCTGAGTCTTTGGACTCAAGATTATGACTCAATCTATGAAATAACACAGTATTTTTTAGAGTTAACTTTATACTTTTTTGACCCACAAGTAAATATTATAGAATAGGGACTGTTCTAGATAAAAAATAATTCACACGATTTTTAGTCAACCAAAATTTCCTTGAACTCTTTTTAAATTTGCTTTTTACTTGGTTGATTGCAAACAATTGTTCCCACTTTTGTAAACAGGAAAACCTAGTTTATTTTACTTTATTCCTTAGCTTTATTTTTAAGAAAAGTTAATGCTGAACATTAATTCTGGAAACAAAGCTTAAGTTATATTTAAACTAATGCAGCATAGCTAAGAGTTTCATTGGCTTCAGTTTCCCACACGTAAGACGAATCCTTTCAACTCTGAAGTTTTTGGACTTGAGACTGAGTCAGCGGATTTGGGTTTCATTCAAATTACTACAAAGTATGCACTAAATGACCTATAGTAAGCCATTTGAATATTTTTTTTTGCCATAATTTTTAAATGCATGAAATAAATCTAGTCCACATACTACTATAATTAACTTGTAAAAAGATTGTAAAGATACTGGTTTTAAAAGTCTGAACTCTCCATAAAGAAATATAAAGGGATTGAAGATCAAGAGGGCCTTCAAGTAGAAATACAATTCATTAATAATAAAGTCTTCAAAAAAACCCTGTTTCAATTATAATTCTGATTATGATGAGCAAGAGCAAAAATTGTTACTATTCATTTTCCTCATGTGGTCCTGTTGCTCTTCAAATTTAAAGACGCTTTATCTTGCATTATTTACTTAAGTATAAACACAAACAAAGACATACACCAAGCTACGTCGCTTCCCACCAACAAAACAAATGCTCCAGTACCTCCTTTGAAACTATAAGAAAAACAACAAAAAAAAGTCTCTAATTGGAACTTTCTAAAAGCATTTCTCCCCAATTAGAGTGCAGTAATGATTCTAAATGGCACTGTCTCAGGGACAGCTCGTCAGTTAATTATAAGGAGTTCTCCAATTTGAGGAGTTATGAAGAATGATACTAAATTTCAATCATTGCAGATAAGGATGGTTTGCCATTATTCACTTGATATTTTGGACAGTCTATCTAAAGAGGAAGATATGGAACAGAAATATTATTGTCTTTCTACAGAACAGAGATTATGAGAATAAAACCAAACAGTTACCTAAGACTACATTCTTGTCTGGAATATGGTTTTCATAGACACTCAATACCCATAACCTCTAGAGACTTTCATTTGCTTGCCCAGTTTCTTTTCCATCTGGTTCTTTCAAACAAGGAAAAACAATATGCTAATTCTATTGTATCTAATAACCTGGGACAATGAAAATACTGTATATTTTAAATATAAATTGTTATGTAATTTAGGAGTTTAGTATTTTAAAATGTCAATCCAAGCTTCAATTCTTCTTGGATTTTGTGTTCCAGCATCATTTAACACTCTGTATTCTGATAATAAGTATTTTAAAATTTTATAATTTATTTATGCTTCTTTCTGGGACAATTCTATCTGCTCAAATTTGAATTACTTCTTCTTGAGTCTTAAAAGCAAATGTAAAGGAAATAATTGTTTAAGTGGCAAACTGTCAATACATATTACTTATCCTAACAACTTTCCAAAATTGCTCTATTTTTTATTTTCTTCTTCTTGCTTTTAGATATTCTTCGTGAAACTTTTGTTTTCATCTTCCTTCATTTAAAGTTATGCTTTACTTTTTCATGTTCACAGAATTTTCAATCATGTTAAAAGCAAATACGGGTTTTGCCTGTTTATTTATTATCACAGATATCCTCTCCATTGTTATTCCCCACAATCACCTTATTCATGAATTGTAAGTTGGGGATCAGACTCCTGGTGCAGAACTGTTTAGAAATAGCCCTTTATGCTTACCCCTCTATTCCCAAAGGAGTTTGCTGCACATGCCTGGATCTCTTTCCATCTGGCCTCTGCACAAAGGGTTTATCCCACTTTAACACAGTTCTTTGTTTTATAGAGGACCTTGAGTTTATCTGAGAGTGAATACATATGAAACAATCATACTGCAAGAGAACCTGATCTGACCATTTGTTTTGTTTTTCTTTATTGAACCCTAAGATGACAGAGAAACTGCACTTAGCTTGCAACAAAGACTATAATGAAGGTAAGGGCTGTCATGATGACAGATCTGAAACATAGTTCCAAAAAAAGTAAATGTGAAGGGTCTGAGTTCTCTGGATTCTATTATTACAGTGTTTATGTTTATGTGGCTTCATTAAAAAAGAAAAAAATCTTGCTACATTTATTTTTACATATGTCATTGAAAAACCTTTATGAGATTTTCACTTTGTAAGACAGTAAAAAAAAAAACAACTGCTGCCTTGCATACTGATGTAATCCACTAACTTTACTGCTATATTATTTCAACAGAAAAATATTTATAATAAAGGTATTAATGTATTTAAAAATGTAGAACTCTTCCTCTTTTAGTTTAAACAAAATCACAATGACAAGAGTCCTGAAACCTCATATTTAATTAAAAATCTTCCTCTTGAAATGCATGGTGGTCTCTATGTTTAAGAGTAGTCAACTGATTTTCTCATTCCATGTATATTTATTTTATCCAATATTTTTTTCTTTTTTTCTCCAAGTACAGTTTTATAAGTGAGTACTTAAGAGCCAAGAATTTTGTGGTAATTTTATCTAGTAATAGACTGGAGAGAAACAAAATCCAAATAAAGAATATGAGGGTACTTCAAAAAGTTATGGAAAAATAGAATTACAAGAAAATACAAATCTTTCCATGAAATTTCTGAAGACCCCTCATTAACAGCAAAAGGCCAAAAGGAAAGAAAAAACAAAAAAGTGCACATGCGCACGCACATACACTCCCCCCCCCCCATATGTAGGTGCTTTGTTTTTAATACTTTTAAAAAAAATTTTGTTTTAAGAGTGTATTTGTGGAGACAGCGATTTAGTAATGGGCTGGTGCCAAACCACAAACAGTTTGGGCTCTATCAAAAGGGCATGAGGGGAGAATTTTATAAGATGTTCTTGGTTGTTTTTAATAATTTATTTCAAAATGTATTATATAGTGCTGTCTTGAAGACTTTATATGCGTTTAAAAGAGTTTTACATGATGGTGCCTTTTGTTGATTTCAA
>NW_007727091.1:127998-129711 GCF_000696425.1 Galeopterus variegatus
AATTCTGCTTCCCCCACCTCACCCCAAAGGATACTAGTATTTTAATTACATTTTTACATTTGTTTTGGCATATTCTTCTCAAACAGCTTTGAAACACGTTTTTACAATTACAGAATCTTAGTTTTGAACTTTTAAAAAAAAAATTACTCATTTTGAAGTAGAGTTCAACACTCTGTTTTAAAACATTACTCCCCATATTTGGCTTGTTGAAGGGAATAATCTTTGAACACGTCTAGTTGTTTTGGAAGGCTTTTTCTGATAGCCAGTGCCCCACAGGAGCAGAAACTGTGAACCCCCTAAAGTGCTTACATACAATATCAATTATTTGTCAGCAGTTCTGAACCTTGTAGTAATCCGCAAGTAAATCATTACAAAAGGGTCCAATTCTAAAGGCAAACTGGCTAAAAACAAGGAAACAGCAAGTCCCACTTGCTTGTCTTTATTAAAGGAAATCCTGAAACTTCTGTAGATTGCAGTGTTAGGAAAAACAAGTTTGTCATGAGAGCAATGGAATGACCACTTCCCCACTCTAAGCCTGTCTGAGGGAGTCCAAGTATAACTGCTGACTCAGTTTGACTCCATGGCCAGAGCTGCAGCGTGACCCCAACTGTCTACTGGGCCGACTAGGAACAAACAACAGAGGGACAAACTGATGCTCCCTTAGCAGTTCTAGGTTTACCAAAGCGTACTTATTTGGTCTAAACATTGTGGTTATTAGGACTGCAAAGATATAAATAATACTCTTCCAGGAAGGAAAAGGAAAACCTAAAACCTCATGCGACCGACTCGAGGTCACGGACGGAAGGCAACATTCCAGACTTGGGCTGTCCAACTCCCCGGTCCAAAAACTGGAGCGGAGCCACACACGAGACGGTGCAGGAGTCTCGACTGCGTAGTAAACCAGCTAGCGTGGGCAGTTCTTTTGTACTCCAGCAAGAGTAAAATTAACGCAGTCTTGCGTTTTTCCGTCTCTCTCTGGCAGCATCCAGCAAATGGGTGTAGGGTTAAGGCGAGAGGAACCCAGTTGTCCTTTCTCAGCGAGTCTTTCGAGAAACTGGAACTGAGCAGGGTGAGAACCGCGGGAGAGGGGCAGTGGGATGAGAGAGGGAAACCGGAGCGCCGAGGGCAGGGACAGGAGAAACAAGCCGGGGGTGTGGGCATCAGGGAGGCAGGACAGAGAGGGACGAGAGTGGACACGGGGACTGATCTCCAGCTGAGGATCCAGCATCCGCTGCCCGCAGGAGGGGCCGCACCCGGGCGCGATTAGTGAGGGGAAAGCGGGAAGCAGAGAGATGGGAAGGAAGTAAGGAAAGAGGAAGGAAAGGCGGGAGGGGGGAGAGGCAGAGTGGCTGCAATTTCTGCGGCCGGCTCGGTAGGAGGAGCAGGAGGGGAAAGAGGAGGATCCAGAGTCAGTCAGTCAGCCAGGCGGCGGGAGGTGGAGAGAGCCGGAGGAGGAGGAGGAGGATTAAAGATGGCCACCAACAGCTGCGGGAAACGGCAACAGCCCCTCACTTTCCGGGATGGTCCCTGCGGGTTGGCCCGGCTTTGATGGAGAGGAGAAGCCCGAGGAGCGCCGAGGCTGAGGCGGCGGCGGCGGGGACCCAGCGAGGAGGAAGACGCGGCAGAGTAGGGACCAGGACAGGAGGAGGGAAAGGCGGCGGCGTCGCTGCCCCGGCCGCCTAGCGCCGCTGCCCGTCCCGGCGGACCGGTTCC